>NC_089792.1:22253698-22376198 GCF_040412425.1 Macrobrachium rosenbergii
TTCTTGAGATAGCGCATCCATTATCAGGTCAAAAGATATGGAATTAAAGCAGATCCCTGATGTAAACCAACTCCCTACTGGTATCCATTCAGTAACCCAACACTACTTCTAACCTGCGTTTTTGCTCCTTCATACATATCTTGGACCAACCTCACATACTTCTCCGGTGTCCCCTTTACTCGCATACACCTCCAAACCTCTTGGCGTGGGACACTTATCATATGCCTTTTCCAGAGCTATGAATACTATGTGCAGCCCTTTCTGCTTTTCTGGGTGTTTTTCCATCATCTGCCGGAGGGTAAACACTGCATCTGTCGTTCCTCTTCCTGGTGTGAAACGAAACTGTTCTTAACCAACAGATGTTTCTTCTTTTGTGCCTTCTTTACTTCCTTCCTGCTAATAGTATGCGTCATACCAAAGTTCTGGAATCCATCTTCAAAGAATTTTTTAGGATTTTCTTCATTTAACAGGTGTTCATGATATTCTTTCCACCTCTTCTTCATCTTATCCTCGTTGCATAAAACCGCTCTATTCCCGTCCTTAACCTGTTTGATATTGTATGGGAGTAGTCTTTGGTGTTCTTGTCCCTCGACTTGCAGTTCTGTGAATTCTCCTCTCCCCCTCAGGTGTTTCCAGCTCTTCGTACATGTCATCTAAGGCTCTTGCCTTTTCTTGAGCAACTGCCTTCTTTACTTGTTTCTTATGTCTTTGGTACCTCTCTTTATCCTTTTGCTGTCCATACTTTTCCCACATCTTTTTTTGCATTTTTTTTTGGCTTTCACCACCTCTTTCACTTCATCATTCCACCAACAGGTTTCCTTATCGTCTGGAGGTTTCTTTCCAGGTGTCTTTCCTAATACCTCTCCACCTACTCTCTTGACCACCATACTGTTGTGATTCCACCCTTCTTGCACTCCCTCTAGCAATCTAACTTCCCTCAATACTCTCCTTAAATTCCTGCCTCCTTCCTCCTCTTGTGTCAGCTTCACCACTTGATTGTTGGTGAGACTCGTGCAGGCCTATCTTTTACTATGTTCCTTATTTCCAAGTCCATTACCACTCCCCCCCACCCTGTGCCGTGCTGCCACACACACTGCATTTAAAATTTTACAAATTTCTCACCTCTCTCAGATGTGATCTATATATACTGTGTATATATATATATACGTATATGTATATATATATATATATATATATATATATATATATATATATATATATATATATATATATGTATGTATGTAATGTTCTTATTAAAACCCGTCATAGCTGAACATGAAGAGTCATTACAGGCAAAATGCGGTACACACACACACACACTATATATATATATATATATATATATATATATATATATATATATATATATATATATATATATATATATATGTATATATATATACATATATATTGTGTGTGTGTATGTGTAACTCATTTTGCCTGTAATGACCTTCACGTTCAGCTATGACAGGTTCAGCAATAAGGAACAGTGAGCATACCGTCACTATTAACAGGACACACATTATTGTACAAATAATCCAGCGGCAGAAATTCGTCTTGATGATAAGTAAAATTACTGTATTTTCGTCAGTGTTCTCTGTCACTGAAGAGAGACCCCTTCATGGCAAATATACCAGTCGGTAAAAATTATATATGTATATGCATATATATACATTATATGTAATATATATGTATATATATAATATATATGAACTACTCATAACATGTGTATTTTAAAGCTCCAATGACCTCTTAACGTGGTGATTTGCACAGTTTTTTGGGGAGTGGGCGGAAGGGTTACTTTTACCACTACGAACCTTGAGTCCATGTGGGGAATAAATGAAGAAGCTTCCACCCTCTTTGGCATGATGCTAAGAAGCTCACGTGAGGTTCCAGCATGAAGTTTTAGAGCATTATCGTTGAAACCTGAAAATGTGTTTGTTGGAATCTTGACGCCAAAGGCATAAGCTTTATAATATTTCTTTTCTAAGATTCAATTCAATGGCTGTTGGTAATGTTATATTAACTAAGTTTCATTCCTGTATCAATGTTAAGAAGTAAGTTATTGAAATTTTTTATTTTCTTGAATTTTTAAGTCTTTTTCATCATCTACAAATAAAAATTTTCATTCAACATTTGGGATATTTTAGTGGAAGAATATCATCATAACTGAAAGTACGACAATTCTTTGGCTGTTCCGTTCTCTTGTTTTATATTTCTCCATACTCTTTCCCTCATTATATTTTCTCTTTTCCTTAAAGTTTTCTGACTTAGTAAGTTAAACGCTTTTTTTTCCGTTCATATGCTGTTCGTTGTCAAGTGTTGAAAATGAACATTTCAGTGTTTGGAATCCGGTTTATGCTAATTATATTATTGTTCACGAGATCATATAGTATGATGATATTTCCATTTTTATGCAGGTATAAATTAAATGTTTAATTAATCCAGAAAATAACATTGTTATTAGTTACTGGCAAGAAGAATAAACAAATTTTCGCTTTCAGTATATCTATTTTTACTCTTGAGAGGTAGAGAGAAACAGAGAAGAGAGAGCAAAAGTAAATCACATCTTGAAAAATGACTTATGCTTAATATTGAGCACATAAAACATTTTTGTATACTTAACCTTTAATTCCAGTAAACTATGAGTGTTTACCATCACTACTGCCCTTTCCCCCCCTCTCAAGAAACTAATTAAGAAAACAAGAGTATCATAACCTAGTTCATTTTTCTGACTATAGAAAAGATATAATGTCAACACTTATCTTGATTACTTAATTTTTTTAAGTCTAAGTATAGCATGACGTTTGAAATATTCCCCCTGTTCTAATTAATCTCGTTCTCCTTAAGTAATTCCCCGTTGGGGGTGTAGTGCGTCAGTGCACCTCATGTGGCGTACTGTAGGCCCCTACCTGCAACCTCCTTCATTCCTTTTACTGTACCTCCGTTCATATTCTTTTTATTCCATCTCACTTGCCACCCTTTCCTAGCAATTTATTCAGAGTGCAGCTGCGAGGTTTTGCTCTTGTCTCACCTTTCAGACCTTTTCACTGTAAATTTCCGTTTCAACGGTAAATGACCTCATAGGTCCCAGCGCTCAGCCTTTGGACTAAATTATATTCTATTCTATTCCTTACGTATTACATTTTTTTAGAATGTTGTTGCTTTACCATTTCTCAATGACAACATATCCTCTGCAGTGGCGGTACTTGCATCAAGGAATGTTGTTATCTGTACTGTGATCTTGCTTGTTTGTGTATACCACTGCAACGCTTACTGGTATCAGGTAGCCGCGACCGCACTCACTTGCAGCTGTAAATATAAAAAGTTTGCCGTCACTTGGTATATGATTTTTTCCAGTTCAAATTCCCGTTCTCTCATATATTGGGAGAAGTATTATTTAATAAACGAATAGATAATTAAATACACAAATTAGATAATTAGTATCAACTTTGAAAATTACTAGAGAAACGTCCACATACCTTGCAATTTTGGGAAAGGTCCAGGCCCCCCGGCAATCCAATTTTTGCCAAGAAAAATCGATGGCAGAGAAGCATTGCATCAGATCTGTCATTAACCGTAGTATCTGTAAGTAATATCAATAAATGATGGAAGATAAATCTTGAAACTCATCGTTAAAATAGCCATAAATACTGAAGAAAGCAACGGAATGGGATTATTTGAACGATTAGGTGCATCCCAGCCCCCGTGGACTCTTCAGAGGCTGAGTGCCAGAGAGAGCCTGAATAATTAACGAGGCAGGTCAGTGATTGAATCTCCTTTGGAACGCGATTCTTCATAATCCAATCACGTGAACTGAATGAGAATTCTCGTGTTGATTGATAGAAATGTTGTTGGTAAATAGAGCAGAAGTAAATTCCTCTATGTATTTTAGGTGTTATGTGTAAATTAAAAATGACTTGTTTTATCGCATCAAGATCAGCCTGAGGAGTTAAGGGAAAATAGAATATAGGCAATTAAAAATGACTTGTTTTATCGCATCAAGATCAGCCTCAGGAGTTAAGGGAAAATAGAATATAGGCTATACTAATATTATGCGTTTCTTCTTTGTAGAGACCTCAAGAATATATACAATAAAAATATTAATAAACCGTCCATGGAAAGGTTGCAAAAGCGCTTACAGCATTGTAAACTTCGGAAATGTCATGTGCTTTGGACATTTGGGCAAACTAGATTTTATTTGAGCATATTCACATTGGAGGGACAATTCAGGGACTACAGTTGAATTTTTTAGTCTTCAGGTCTGCCAATATGTCCAGATATATGACCTCAAATACACTTTAAAGTTTTGTATCTCCTTTCGTCACATTTTATGTTCCTTTCACTTTGCTGAATAAATTCGTCTTCATTTCATTTTTTCCAGAGGGGGCATTTATTGTGAGATCGCCTTCGGTCAAGAATTGCAATACTTGCATGAGTCGGGTATAGAATTAAGAAAAAAACATTTTTTTCCTTATTGTGGATTGCCTATTGATATTCCAGTTCTGACAAGTGAATAATATTCTTGGAAATGGACACGAAAACATTTTTGAATTTTTCCCGTGTCTCCTATTTCTTTTACATACGAATGGGACGGTTCTATGAGGCAAGGAGGAAATAGATACGTAAATAGTTGAGAAACTATTTAATCGCCTCATCCTCGAATGATTCCATTTTAGCCGTTCTTAGTTTGTTGGTAAGTTTCATTTCCTTTAATATGACTTTGTTTGTTTATGTTTGTGTTTCTAGTAATTGTAGTTTTCTGTGTAGAGGTTTCCCCACGTTTTCAGATTGGTCTTATAAGGTTGTTTGTTTGTACCATATTTGATGTATTTAAATTATTCCAATGAATTATAGGCAGTAATACTCGTCAAAGATTAAGAGTGGGCCTTGGAAAGGACTGCGGATCCTATGGTGTGAAGAAATTCCCTTTAAATGACATTAAATGATGGAGAAAACAATAGCTGAGCTTTTAGAGAAGATCAGTTCAAAAAGGATACAACAAAAACTCATCCGATTACATTGATTAAAGAGATGATCTCAGCATAAAAAAAAAAAAAGAGAAGCCGACTTAATGGCCAAGCTCATTGGGGTTATAAGGATATTTCATCCGGAAATGGAAGAGGTGACTTAATGCTAGCACGAATAAAGAACAAAGTTTTTATGAGGCATTTTTTTTTTTTGTCTGACATTCGCCGTATAAAAAGGTCTCTACGAGTAGGCTTCTTTTTCTCTGTCATCTATATAATAAATTCTCTATAAATGAAATAATTCTTTAAAAAAATTTTTTTTCGACAATGTATCGTTGCATCTAACTGGAGTCAGTAAACAGTGGAAGTGGGAGAATTTCTTTCAAACATTTGAGTTACATTTTGTCGTAATGTCGCTTAATGTGATAAATTATACCTGTTCTGATAGAAAATGATTTCTCCGACTTGGAAACTGTTTGCTTTTAATCTAAACTTTGCAACAACACTTCTGTTGTGTATTTGCTATACTTCCTAGTAAATCAGGCCTTTTGAATGACTGAAAGTAGCTTTGTTAAAAATGAAGTCTTATCTAGTAGCCTTCCGCAAAATTTTACCTTCATTTAATTCAGATGAATATCATGAGTCAAAATTTAGACTCTTAATTAAGCAAACAATCTAGTTTTTTTTCCCCTCTTCGATCATAAATTGTTCCATTTTCTCATAAGAGGTTAGTGGTCTTGTCTATCCAGCTAATGCAGTGTACCTCTTAGTAATTTAATGTCATAATTCCAAAATCCCTTTGCACAGCGTGTGTGTGTGTGTGTGACATATCCAAAAAGTTAAAAAGAGCAAGAACCACCTCTCTCTCTCTCTCTCTCTCTCTCTCTCTCTCTAAGTAGGATCAAAGGTACACTTGAAGAGTGTTCTCGCACATGTTCTAGATTATTGGGCTAATATTTATCAAGGTATACTTTTCATCAATGGAAACATACCAATGGAATATTGACGTGTTTTTGTGTGCGTGGGAAAATGCAATTTAAAAGAAACGTCTCTTTCAGTCTTATTATATTCAAAGAAAGCTTAATTTGTTTAAATTACACAAAATTTTCATGTTAACACTTTTGCCAATGTAAACATGAGCAAACCTCTATTCAGCTTATATCTGATCTTTCTCTCTCTCTCTCTCTCTCTCTCTCTCTCTCTTGCTCTGCTCTCTCTCTGTATGTTTGAAATTGGGAATTCTGCTTTATTCTTTCTTTTTTTTAGTATAGCCTGAAGACCTGACAGGCTATCGACTCGTGCGAATAATAATGAGATCGCAAAATGAATCTTGTAGCATTAATGAAAGCGGAAAGGGCCTGTGCAAACACCC
This sequence comes from Macrobrachium rosenbergii, assembly GCF_040412425.1. Lineage (NCBI taxonomy): Eukaryota > Metazoa > Arthropoda > Malacostraca > Decapoda > Palaemonidae > Macrobrachium > Macrobrachium rosenbergii. Next base: position 22,260,041 of record NC_089792.1, read on the forward strand.
ACGATGACATTTGAAAAAGAAAAAAGGCGCCATTGCCGAGATTAATGACCTTAACCATTGACCACGCGCATTCCTATGCATGGACGAACGCTCAAGAGAGAAAAGAGAAGTCAATAGAAAAAGAGGCTTTATCGATCGCAGACTTTCTTTTGGAAAAGGTGCCGTGGAAATAAAGTGGAAGGCAAGAGTTCCTGGAAAATAAAATGGGAAGGAATTAGAGTGATCAGAGGGACTCACTCTTAAGAACTGGAGCTTTAAATTATCGGTCTGTATTCACTAAAGCGGAAGACTAATTTGAATCGACTTAGTTATTGGTACAGGGTCTGTGATTTTTCATTGCGTGATTGTTATAGAGCATTAATTGGAAAACCGTTTCTGTTATAGAACGAAGTAACGAATCATTATTTCTACATACACACGTGTGCATATATATATACTGTATATATATATATATATATATATATATATATATATATATATATATATATATATATATATATATATATATATGTGTGTGTGTGTGTGTGTGTATTTGCAGACACACATATATAAATGTGAAAGCAGGTTAATGGCTTTTTACTACTTTTCATATAAATCCTTTTCATTGTGTTCAGCTTCATTTGCGTCAAGTTAAATTCTTCCCTTGGTGATTAATGGCTAATGTAAGATTTCCTTAAATGTTAACACCCAGCTCAGAGTCGTTTGGATTAAGGAGCAACAATAATAATTTTGTTCTTTTATTGTATATTTTACGCAGGGTTATTGCTAATTCCATTTGCTATAATCTTCATCTTATTTTTCCTAATGTCTTTTTTACTCAAATATGATGCTGTAAAGGTGTGCATAACTTTTGTTCCTATTTTTAACGAATTACATTATGGCTCTTAACCAAGCTTGGAACACATCTGAAAATTACCTGCCATACAGGTAAAGTCCTGAGACGTTACTATGAGATGATGAAATGCTCGTCCATCACAGTTAAAACAATGTAAAGAACGGAACCGGGGCAGTAACTTGGGCACTTAAGAGGAAAGAGGAGGGACTGTTGGAAAGAACCGAGATGAGGATGGTGGGATGGATTGCTGGAATATCTCTAATGGAAAGGAGGGCGAGTTAAGATATGAGAAGAATGTGTGGTATATGTAATGTAAAGGAGAAGGCTTGGCAAGCTCGTCTGAGATACTATGGTCATGTAGTAAGAAGAGAGGAGGTGGAACCAATCAAGAGAGCTAAGAACATGCCAGTGATGGGGAGGAGGAGTTTGGGGCGTCAGCAAATCAGATGGATGGATGTGTTGAGGAGGAAAAAAAGTAAGTATGCCTTAGTTTTACCAGACCACTGAGCTGATTAACAGCTCTCCTAGGGCTGGCCCGAAGGATTAGACTTATTTTACGTGGCTAAGAACCATTTGGTTACTTAGCAACGGGACCTACAGCTTTGTGGAATCCGAACCACATTAATATTGGTGAGGTGGGACTGGGGGAAGAAAATGCAAGGAATAGAAATAGATGGAGAAAGTTGACTCGAGCAGCCGACCCTGCTATACAGTGGGATTAATAAGGTCGAAAGAAGAAGAACAACAACAACAAACGAAAACGTTGTAGAGCCGTATGTAAGAAAGTACTATCTGCTAAACGTTAAGGAGAGCACAGAGCTGCCACCTAAGCATCAAGTGGCAGCCGACCCTGCTATACAGTGGGTTTAATAAGGTCGAAAGAAGAAGAACAACAACAAACGAAAACGTTGTACAGACGTACGTAAGAAAGTACTATCTGCTAAACGTTAAGGAGAGCACAGAGCTGCCACCTAAGCATCAAGTGCAATATTTATACTCTAACCGAACTGTCTGTGGGCGAGGGCTCTCGAATTACAGTGTCTGATACAACAAAACAGGCTTCATGCCTTGTTAGGCTCCTCAGTGACAGAGTTCATAAAAGTGGCTGGTATTGTGTTTCAGTTGTGATGCCAGAGTCGTTCATCTTTTCATCTGCAGGTGTCGGATTGCATTACTATATCTCCTGTGCAGTTTTGAAACGGATGCATGTCGTTAATGGGATGCTCAATTTGCTCAAGCATGGATACCCATTTAGTTTTTTTGTGTTAGATTGCATTTACTGTCCGCATTCGTGTTAAACTGAACTTTTTCACCTCGGTTCATCTGCTCCGTACATTTACCATATGCTGTTCTATTTACTAATTAATAATTCCTTTGATAAATAACATTTATTAAAAATAAATGTAACGTTTTTAAAACTTTAGTAAAACGTCGCATTTATTTTTAATAAATGTTATATATTAAAGGAATTACTAATTATTAAATAGAACAGCATATGGTAAATGTAAAGTTTTTATTGTATTGAACATATTTCATTTAACCAGTTTTTTCATTCTTCATTATCTGCATTTCCAATACCTCCTTAAGGACTGTAGCCACGGTTAAAATAAAGCCTACTCCTTACTTTTTGCACGAAGAGTAAATGTTAAATATTTTGCTTTCTTAGAAGTAAGGCTTTTAGAATTCTGTTGGGACGCCTAATGAAAACGAGACTTGACTGGAACATCAAAACAAACCAGCATATCTTGTGATTTATGTTTATTCACGTTGCAGCACTCAGGTCGAGGGCGCCCATTGCTATCTTGATTCCCTTTTGAATTCAGGAGCAATTCAAATGCCTCCTTGTATTGAGTAGTTTAGATATATTTTGCATTGAGTAGGTCAGATATATTTTGCAGTGCATTGACGGAGTAATTTTCAAAGAATTTCATGTCGTGCCCCATCATATCCAGAAACGATCCGGTGCATCATTCTGACACGCGTATAGAGATTGCCCTGTAGAAATCTCACAGATGTGTTATTGTGTCTTAAGAACGTCTAGATGTCATCCAATGAACTGTTCGTGAGCTAATCTTGAAATGTATACTCGATACTTTGCAGGCACTACGGTGTGATGCAGAATCGTCCATTCTGTTTTGCTAAGATCTTTCAAGTGCCGCCACCAGAGCATTTTAGAATAATATTGGTAAGGTAGCAACTAGAAAGCGTTTTCTCCAGGTCAGTTAGGAAACTGATTTATTCTCTAAATTTGCCAATTTGGGACATCGAGAAACGTCCAAGAAAAGATTTTTCTTGTAATCACCCCAGATACCTGAGGCGTGGTGTCTACCTTAGCCCATGATGTTTTCTCTCCCTCCCTCTCACCTACTCTCCTCTCGCTGATCTTTAGTAATTTCCACTTGCCTTCGCATAACGTTTCAGAAGGCCTCATGTTCTCCGCATTGATCACAAACTCAGGTCAGGCACTCGTCCAACAATATCTATGGAAACTGCTATTGCCTATGGTCTCTAATAACTTGGGTTGCACACACCCACACACACATGTATAGTCAGATAAGAATTGGCCACTGAGCTGTCGATATTCCCCAGAAAAAATAGATTCAGCTTGATATATGTATGGATAAATAAATGTTCCGGGAATTGTATGTAAGTCACAGATAAAACGATCCTTACAAAATATAAAGTAATGGTGACATGTTGCAACTTTGAACCTCGAACACGTCCAGCAAAATTGTCTCATTCTTAGTTACAAAGTCATGCGAGCCATGTTATTTACCTCCTCCATTTAATGTTGAACTCTCTCTCTCTCTCTCTCTCTCTCTCTCTCTCTCTCTCTCTCTCTCTCTCTCTCTCTCTCTCTCATGTTTTTTTTCCAGTTACTATTTGCCTTTACTTCTCTCACGTATCCTGTGTATTGATCATGGACTGAAGTCATCCGCACTACAAACGTCATCTGTGGGAGCTGGAATTGCAGATGTTCGTTAGCTAGATCTCTTGCTGTGGCTATTATCTCTCTCTCTCTCTCTCTCTCTACTGTATATATATAATATATATCTATAGAAGTATATATATATGTGTATGTCATAGAGTGAGGAAGGAGAACTGGAATATATAAGGTATATATATATATATATATATATATATATATATATATATATATATATATATATATATATATATATTAACTTTATCACATACGCAATTGTTCTGTGCATTAAAAAACATTGATGAATTACTAACAGGACCTGATTCAAACTGGACAGTATCTAGTGGAGATATCTATTCAAAAAGTTACAAGCTTTCTAGGACAAACAGTCCTCATTCTCAAGTATCCGGAACAGTGGTTGTACGGATACGAGAATGAGGACTGTTTGTCCTAGAAAGCTTGTAACTTTTTGAATAAATATCTCCGCTAGATACCATCCAGTTTGAGTGAGGTCCTGTTAGTAATATAGTAATAGCTCATTTAAATTTATTCCTAACCGGTTGTTTGTTGAAGTGAAAGAACGTGATTTTCAGTTTCCGTAATGTTTTTCAATCCCATTTTCGTGAAGTCTGCGTAGAGCGCAATATAGTAGACGGATTTGATTCCGGAAGAAAAACAAGGTTAATTTGGATGGATTAAAGTAACTCTATACGACCGAAAACTTTGAATGGTTGGCTGTTTCCGTGCAGGCCTGATTTACATCTTCAAGTTCTAAATGATCTTGGGCTTAACTGAGATCAAGTTACTAGCAGGCCTAAACAGTTACCTACTCTCAGGGGGAGAGAGAGAGAGAGAGAGAAGAGGGGGTGTGGACTTTTTGGCCTTTGGTTTATAATCATCCAAGAATGCGTATTTGTTGGTTTGTAAAATAACGTTTCCAAGTTTATCAAAGATAAGTTTGAAAAAGATTTAATAATGTCATTTTCAACTGATGTACAATCACTCAAAAATGTTTTGCAATATACTTCAAAACTCTCGGACAAGAGCTTATATTAGTGACATCTGGCGCTATTTGGCAACTCCGTTGTAAGCGCATGAAACAAGCACAGACAGGACTGGTCCGTCAGAGAAATTACCTCCCGTTTCCCCTAAACCGGTTTTTATTTCTCTTTATCATCATTATAATTCCCTTAGTTCTCTGTTCATTATTATTATAATCCCTTTATTTAATCATTTATTCTCTCTCTCTCTCTCTCTCTCTCTCTCTCTCTCTCTCTCTCTCTCTCTCTGCTACTAAGAGTCCATTGGGTGTTACCTGATTTTCTCCCTATACTTTTCCATTGGGTTATTTATCCATGAAGATGAAAGTCTCTGAATTTACTCCCATAAGGATTGAATGGATGAGTAATTATAGTTGTTATTTGGCTCTTTTGCCCTACCATCGTGAGCGAAAAATTTCTAAATGTTTCGTAATTTTCCGTAATACGGATTTTTCACCCCCCCTTTTTTTTATATTGTTAACCGTATGATTCCCAACCAAAATCGAATAAGAAAAGCACATTTCCTTGTATATATAAAACGAATATATTATTTTCAGGTGAACGAAACTTCTGGAACATGTTGCAAAACATTTTTGAGTGACTGTACATTCTAGAAAAGCATAAAAGTCTGCTCAAAAGGCGTGGGATTCTGTGCATATGCCAGAGAAATGTTGGGATGAAATTTAATCTGAATTTGAGGTGGAATGAAGGTCGATTAGAGATCTTTTTGGAGCAACTTATTTTCTGCAGTGAGCGCAATGGTCGAATTTTTAAAAACTCTAAATTTGTTATTGTTTAACGAAGTGTAGAAATGTAAGGGATCCTTTTAGTCAGACCGGTTGTATTTATTTGAGACAACCTGATACAAGGAAGAAAAGTGTTTAGTGGAAATTATTGCGACAAAGAGGGAGACAGATGCTGGTCTGTCTTCTGTAACCAAAGTTAATTTTTGTACTTGTAACTCTCGTGATCTAAATGTTCTTCTGTATTATAGGACTGTCAAGTAAACAACAACAGCAGTAATAATAATAATAATAATAATAATAATAATAATAATAATAATAATAGTAATAATGGTAAAAATAATAATAATAAAAGAATGCTCAGACAAGCGTTATCCAAACGTCGAATGCTTATGGAACATCTGATCCCTATTCTTTGTGAACAGAAACTGAGTACTGTCCGTTTGTTTAGGAACAAATTAAAAACTCTCTGGCTTTTCGTAGCTTATAGATCATTAGATGGCAACGAAAAATCAAAAGGTTTTCCGTTTGCAGACATGAAATTATGGGGGTCTCCAGAAATTTTTCCTTCAGATATTTTTAAATTATATATTGGAGTATTTGAGAAGAGTTGAATCAATTATTTTTGCAATTATAGCAGCAGGACGAAAACTGACATTTATCCAATAAATACTAAGTATGATTATTAGATAATATAATAATAGGTTTTTCGAACATATCTGCTGTTATTTTAGTTTCCGCTTAAATATATTTTCATAACTTTTTCTTGATATTCTTCGGCTCCAGCTGCTGACTTTTCAGATATTGTAATGACGGATTTATTCTAATTTATAGAGTGCTGTAGCACTTTGCACCCAAACACATGAAATTGCTAGCAGAAAGACGAGTTAATAGTATAGATATGTAAGTTTATTGTGGTATTGAATACATTTTAGTTTTTTATGAATATTTTGTATGGATTTTTATTTTTTTATATATATATATATATATATATATATATATATATATATATATATATATTTATATATATATATATATAATTTGTTTGAGGATATATGTATATATGCTTGTACGTATGTTTGTATACATAGAGGTATAAAGAGATTTATCCGCACTCAGTCCCATATAAACTTTTCGCTTCGGCACTTTATATTGTGTCGGGGTAAATCCCGAGAACAAAGAATCCATAAAACTTTTGTTTCTACGCTTTTGATTGGGGGGCGGGGGTTGGATGGGGTTTGGTGGGATGGGGGTGAGCGACCACCAAGTCTTTGAATTGGATTCATATTCTCGAAACAGGTAACTACTTCATTTGAGAAACAGGTTTGTTCCACGCTCATTATTTGGTGTCATGGCAATAGTCTCCCATACGTATGAAGTTTACGGTTTTTACTGTACTCTCTCTTCTTCCCTCCATTCGGCGATAGGAATTTGAATTTACTGGACGTGATTTCCTTCTTTCTTACTCTTACAGTCTGAAAGATCTCTCTCTCTCTCTCTCTCTCTCTCTCTCTCTCTCTCAAATGCCTTCTCGTAATCAACAAAAGCGATCAGATGGAGATTTTTAAATTCAGTACACTGTTGAGCAGGTATCCAGCGAGTAAAAATGGAGGTCAGTGATATGAGGAAAAGAAATGTGATTATATAAAAAAACTTATTTTCACTCTGAAAACCACACCAAAACATTATTGGAAATGACATTTATCTATCAGTGACGAGTTTGATTTATGACATAATCAAGCCATTTATTATATAGAGGAGACAAGGCTTAGAAATGATCAGTGGTTAATGCAGCTGGAACGTATTTAAGACATTTTCCATTTTATATCAATAATAGAACGTTTGATTATTGTTCCCGATAGAGAAATATATTCAATTAACATAATGCAAAAGGTCAGGGTGAAGTCAGTAATCCTGTTGGAATGTGAAACAAAACAACATATTATTTCTTGCCCCTCTCGTACATTGCTCCCGGATACTGGTCGCCAGTATACCGTAGTTATCCCGAACAGTGAATAAAAAATGGAAAATATGTGGACTAATGTAATTGACGTTTATAATTCATTGCATGTCTTAGTACGTATCTTTTAAAATAAATGGTTTCTGGTTACACACATATATATCGTATATATCTTCTTTTTTTTATTTCCACAATGGTCCCGTGGATGAAGTGTATAATAAGTCCTCACGTGAAAATAAAAGGAAATGGTACCAAGACTTTAAACTTTTATTCCAGTCATCTTCAGGACACTGAAGTACCCTGAAGATGACGGGACTATTGTGGAAAAAATATATATATATATATATATATATATATATATATATATATATACATACATTATATATATTATATGTATATATATACATGAATATATATATATATATATATATATATATATATATATATATATATATATATATACTATATATATATTTTTATTTATATATATATACTGTATATGTGTATACATTACATGCATATATATATATATATATATATATATATATATATATATATATATATATATATATATATATATATATATATATATGAATTTTTTTGTTAGACACTAGGGCATTTTGTATATTCACAAATACTGAGCCACTAGTTTCGTTTCTTATCCAGTTCACTGTACCTCGGGTATAACTTACACCCAAGGAGAGTTATGAATAATAAGTGTTTCGTCTCTTGTGGGATTCGAATTGCCGTCTGGTGACGAAGGACATATCACTTATAATTTTCCTTCAGGTGTTGTAACTTATTCCCGAGGTAAAGTGAAATGGATATGAACCGAAGTTTGTCGCTTAATATTTGTGGAGACATATATATAATTCCACCTGATTGTGGCGGATTCTGTCATCTGTTATTTTAACTGACAGGTGCTCTTAAAAACAACACAAGACGATGATTCAGATTTTTGACAGTATTGAAGATAGATGAATTTTGACGTCTGTTGCTGAATCAAGGTTAACTTGAATGATTCTCTAAGAAAGGGATTTACCTCTCAATTCTGTCTGAGATTGGACACATTCGAGAACGGGGATTTTATATACGTTGAGATATTCTGGATAATTTTTGTTGAACCTTATTGCCCTTAAACATCAATGGATTCCGTAATAGTTTTCGGCACCAAGTCCCTGATTTCCATGGTGAAGTTTCAGAGGAAAATATTTCTTTGTCTGCTGCTCATAAAAGCAAAAGACACCAAAAATGATAAACCACAAACTCACCGTGTTATTGTAATTGCACTGCAATGATACAATACCTCCGCTTCAACCACACAATTGCCTGCATTGTCGTCCACTTACATTGCATTAAGAGTGAAACCCAAAGTCAGCTGCCACAGCCGTTTGTTAGTTCCTGGACGACGCAGAGTCCAGCGAACTAAGGTAACACTATGGGTAATTTCAGTGCACAGAAAAGAATAACCGACACTTTGTTATCATGGGAGTAACCAATATTTTCCCACAAGTCGATTACGAACTTTCTATGCTAGAAAACAGAAGAAGAAGAAGAAGAAGAACTTGAAGATGAGGAGGAGGCGGAGGAAGATGATGATACAAGTAGATATGGGAAATCGTACTTTAAAACTATGTACATAGATAATACAAGCAGACATTGAAATCTTACAAAGAAAAGGGCGTTTCTGTTCATGGGATAAAATAAATTGTCTGATACCTGTCATAATTCAGGCTGTCTTCATTTTCAGTTTTTATTAAGAAAACTGGGCTTTATCCCAAATGGAAGTTAAGGTTTTTGATCAGATTCACTGAATACCACTTATCGCTAGTTACTTATATAAAATTTTGTATTTCAGCAAAAGAGACCTTTGAATTGTAAAAGCAGTCTGAAAACAATTGATTTAGCAAAAGCAACTAATTTAATTATAAATGCTTACACTTAATTTTGCCTCAGCATGTTACTTAATCATATGTGGATAGACACCACTAGTAAAATCTCTGAAATTTAGAGGGTTCACGAGACCAGCTCGTATGGTCCACATAGTTCTATAACCTAAAGCAGACTTAGTAAGAAAACGCGAGGAGTGTTCCTTCCTCGAGAGCCGCCCTAATTTATAGCAAGCCGAGTCGGAGGCCAGCTATTCTGCATAATGCTTCCAATATGTCTTGCGTGCCTGCTCGGCCAAAATACAAGCAAAAAGGCCGTAAAGATGGAAATATAGTTGTGTTTTCTCGTGCTATGTTAGCAAACGCCGTGCTTGTCCTTAAAGCAGTATAAAATTGACATTGTATTTATACGTGGCGTATTGTGTACTAGTGCTCAATCCTGTTCCAATGGAAGAATTATCTATTTCTTATCAACAACAACAATATTTTGTGCATAATCTGAAATATTAGATGGGGCTCCAAGCACCCACCTTTTCCTCAGGTTAACGAATATTTTTAAGCACATACCTATTCTTCTTAATTGTTGATGTTCTCTGTACATTTACCCTTGTACTCGTTTTACTGTACCTCCATTCATATTCTCTGTCTTCCATCTTATTTTCCACCCTCTCCTAACAATTGATTCATAGTGCAACTGCGAGGTTCTTTTCCCGTCACACCTTTGAAACCTTTTCTAATGTTAATTTCCCTTTCAGCGCTCAATGACCTCATAGGTTCCAGTGCTTGACCTTTGGCCAAAATTCTATATTCTATCAATCTAACTATACCCGAGTAGAAAATTCATTGTATCTCACTGAAAAAATTCGCAGTATCCATGATGACAGTAAAAATGCATTTCAATCTAATCCAACGTACTGAAAACATTTGCATGAAAATGTTACATGATCTAGATCATGAACCAAACACGAATCTACTGACTTTAGTGATTCTCAGATTAATCCCGATATGAGATCCAAAGTTGATCGCACAGTTTCAGGAAAATGATCACGAGGAATTACTCTGGGGAAGGACTTACCCGTTGATTACTGGTGATTCTAATCCTGATCTATTACTAACACTGAACCAGCCGAGGGTTGAATCGGAATAATTACTGATGGAATTGCACACTCGGCACTCTTAATACTTACATATAAGTTGCACACGTATATTACATGTTGGTTACGTATTTTACATGTTGCATACGTATATAACAGGATGCATACATTATTACTTGTTGAATACGCATATTACAAGTTGCATACGTTATTCTTGTTGCATAAATATATTACATGTTGCATACATATATATATTACGTGTTGCGTACCTATAGGACATTTTGAATACATAATTTACGTTGTACAATTACTGTGCACAACATTTGTAAGCTAATGTAATCACTAATAACTGTAGTAAAGCTGAATATTAGTCACGCAATGTAAAAACATTTTTAACGGAAATTCAGTGGCCATTTCTTTTCTGGAAGACGAAATCACACAAAGTGAATTGAATGTTATTTTAATTTGAAGATCCTATAAGTCTAGGTAGGGTCATTGCACGTCTGCGACTTCCCTTAAAAGAAATTGAAGGTTATATACGTTTTTGAATGATGTCAGTCGAAATGGAAATGAAAATAGCTAAATAAGGAGAGAGAGAGAGAGAGAGAGAGAGAGAGAGAGAGAGAGAGAGAGAGAGAGAGAGAGAGAGAAATGCTGCGAGGCATCTTTTAATTACTGGCTGTTGTTTTGAAATTGTACTGAGTTTCCTCTAAATGAATTAGAGAGAGAGAGAGAGAGAGAGAGAGAGAGAGAGAGAGAGAGAGAGAGAGAGAGAGAGAGAGAGAGAGGCACTGCATATGAAAGTAAGAGCGCCAAGTAACTGAAAAAAAAATCCTACACCGCTTTTTGCAAGTTGCTAATCGAACATCACTTAGCCTATTTATTTTTCCATCCTGACTCAGTCATAGCGGACTTTCGACGAGACTTTGAATCTTTTTGCCGTGTTGTCAACATAAAGACACCTAACCTGCACCCTGTGTCTGTTTTCAGCCATGAAGTACGCATGTATACATCTGAGTAAGTGTACATGTGCGGTGGTAGAATAAATTAAATCTCTGCCGGAGGTCGAACGAGATGCTGCTTACCGAAGGAATCCTTCTAATATTGAATTAAAAACGGGAATGAGAATCAACCCTTTCCCATGGGGAGCAATTTATATCTAAATGGAGTTAAGAAGCTATTAACTTCGATCGGAGGTTGAAGGCACCGTTCCCTTGGGAAATTGCCTGAAATTTGCTTTTGCGAGGAGCTGTTTTCCCCGGAAGAGCCGCGATTTCTCAGACTTGTGAAATTTTTGAAGTTAATTCATCAGCTTTTGGCACCAATTATGGAAAAAGAGGTCGGCGTCTGTTGTTACACATTAAATGATTAGATCAGTTGTATTAGATAAAATCACGTGAATTTAGATTTCTTCAGAGGAGAATTAGAAGTATGTTCTCACGTACATACTATCTACGCAAAATATTTATACCAACGAATATTATATAACCATAATATTCCTTAGCAAGCATGGTCCTATAACCCTCTTCAAAATAAACCTATACAATCCATGCTGTTATATGCGTCACCTAATAATGCCCCACCTGTAAATCAGTCATAATGTCACTGGTTTAAATGTTCGTATGCGGAACGGCCTATAAAAGGTGACAGAAATCTAACTAAAATCGGAATCAGATAAAATTCTTTAGCTTGGAACTGAAGACGTGATTAAAATTCTTTAGCTTGGAACTGAAGACGATTAAAATTCTTTAGCTTGGAATTGAAGACGTGATTAAAATTCTTTAGTTTGGAACTGAAGACGAAGATTAAAATTCTTTAGCTTGGAACTGAAGACGTGATTAAAATTCTTTAGCTTGGAACTGAAGACGTGATTAAAATTCTTTAGTTTGGAACTGAAGACGTGATTAAAATTCTTTAGCTTGGAACTGAAGACGTGATTAAAATTCTTTAGCTTGGAACTGAAGACGTGATTAAAATTCTTTAGCTTGGAACTGAAGACGTGATTAAAACCTTTAGCTTGGAACTGAAGACGTGATTGAAATTCTTTCTTGGAACTGAAGACGTGATTAAAATTCTTTAGCTTGGAACTGAAGACGTGATTAAAATTCTTTAGCTTGGAACTGAAGACGTGATTAAAATTCTTTAGCTTGGAACTGAAGACGTGATTAAAATTCTTTGGTTTGGAACTGAAGACGTTATTAAAATTCTTTGGTTTGGAACTGAAGACGTGATTAAAATTCTTTAGCTTGGAACTGAAGACGTGATTAAAATTCTTTAGTTTGGAACTGAAGACGTTATTAAAATTCTTTGGTTTGGAACTGAAGACGTGATTGAAGAAGTAACAGGAAGCGGCGAAGTTCACGCGAAGGTCCCCTGTAGGAGGGTAGTGCCGTTTCATTCCTGTTACTGTACCTCCGTTCATATGCTTTCTTTTTTTTCCCCACCTTCTCCTAACAAATGTTTCATTGTGCAATTGCGAGGTTTTCCTATTGTTACACATTTAAAACCTCTTTATTCTCAATTTCCCTTTCAGAGCTGAATGGCCTTTGGCCAAGATTCTTTATTCCATTCCATTCCAGGCGAAAGTATGATATCTTATGGTACGAAGCAAGCATTTATGGAAATCTGTAATGACCTGGAAAAAAAAAAAATGAAAAATTAGTCCTCGGAACCAAAATAAGTGTTGCTTGCTGACTTTGCCTCTCGGCTTATGAGATGAAAAGGTGCCTGCCTTGTCGGATGAGACGATTGCCTGGAATTAGTTGGTGCGAAAGATTTTTTCCTTTTTATGGAGAGTGTAAATTAGCAGGTGTTATTAAAGGTTTGGTAATCATATTCCGCTCCTGTTTGCATGATTATATTGTATCCATCAAAGGTTTATCAAAAGTTCATTGTGAAGAGAGTGATATTTTTATGCCACGGTATGTTTAATCTCTCTCTCTCTCTCTCTCTCTCTCTCTCTCTCTAGTTCTTTGTCTTGGTTGCTAAGAGAAGAATCTTAAGACTCCTTTTGAGAAATGAGCATTAATAAGGATTAATGACGATCTGTACCAGCTTCTTGAAAAATGAACTAATTAGCTTTCATGATTTTGGGAAGATATCCGTCAAAACATTAGCTGTGCACCGTCATCTGACGAGGTAACTTTTTTCTGTCTACTTTTCTTTTTTTTATATTCCTTTGCTCATAAAGATAATCAACCTCGAAAACTTAGCGGAAAACAAAAACAGTATAATTTTCCCCCGGGTAGCGCCGTCAGTGCAATACATGCGGTGCAGTATAGGTATTGTTAACGGTTCTTTGCAGCGTGCCTTCGGCCCCTAGCTGCAACCCCTTTCATTCCTTTTACTGTACCTCCTTTCTTATTCTCTTTCTTCCATCTGACTTTCCTCAACCCTCTCCTAACAATTGATTTATAGTGCCACTGTGAGGTTTTCCTCCTGTCACGCCTTTCAAACCATTTTACGTGAATTTCCCTGTCAGCAGTGAATGACCTCATAGATCCCAGTGCTTAGCCTTTGGCCTAAATTCTATATTCAGTTCAGTTCTTACATTTTTCCCCTTTAATTTCCTTTTCTTAAGAAATTCTCATTCTTCGAATGTAGAAAAAACGTTACTTATGTGATAATATGCCATGTAATATTAATTTTTTCCGTATTTGGGACGTAAATATATTATTAGATATATTGGTCTGATTTTATATTGATTTCACATATTTCCTGAAACAATTTTTGTTGAATCATTTGTCTTTGAAGAGCCATCATAAATACGATGATGGTGTTTGGCTTTTCTTGCAGATGACCGACGATAATGTTGTCGGGTAGAATTACGAAAATGATACACGAGTTCGTATCGCTAAGGAAGACATTTGTTGTTACATCGTTTCCTTACATATTCCATGCATTTCAATGACTGGTGCTGTAATTAGTTATTAGTGATTAATGATTCCTCACGTTCAGCAGAATCCCTATTTTCACCTGGTGGCAGGAGAGTTAGAAATGAACCCATAAGGGAAATTACGATCGTTTATCGTGCAGATGCGTTGATGTAGATGCGCGTTATTTAGAAGTAAAACTACAGGAAAATAAAGGTCAGAATATCAGTACCAAGCGTTTTTGCGATACTGTGTATATATATACATATATATATACATATATATACCCATATATATATATATATACATATACATATATATATATATATATATATATATATATGTATGTATGTATGTGTGTTTACGTTTGTGTATTAAGCATTTATGTAAAACCACACGGAATGAATGATTAATATAGACGAACATCTCATCACATCAATAAAACGATGAAAGCATCTTGCTTTGCGAAAAGCTCAAGAGTTTTATATGTCACTCAGACTTTATATTGTGCAGAAGATTGAAGCCGAATGATGCCATCGTAATTTTCTTTATTACTTCCTGTTTTTGTGTCGTAATCGAAGAGGTATAATGCATCGGAAATATAAAAAGGAATGCATTGTGAAGGAAATTTTTTCTTACCGTTTTATTTCAGTCAGTTTTCGTTCAATTTCCATGATGAATTTCTCGGTGAAATACTTTATTATTCATATTTCATCCCTCGAAGATTAATTCATAAAAATATATTTTCCAGGTAGGTATTTTACTGAATCATTCAACGTTGATAAAGCTTTTATTGTGCGAGTGTGTGTGTTACTTCATCCGCTGGGTCTGCTCCCCTTCTTTTTGTATGTACGTGTAAAGAAGTGTGCTGCACACTATAGAGCGCCAATCACTGGAGTGGCGATCTCCCTGCCGAGCTTGTGACCTCGGGCGGCCATATTGAAAGGTCTCGGTCCAGCTCATAGTGCTATACTTTGTTACTATTAATTTTTTTAATATTTTTATTTTTATCTTTTATTATTATTATTATTATTATTATTATTATTATTATTTGACCCAATTCCATGGAGAAAAATTACCTTACAAAAACAGGTTGGCCTAAGCACTCCAACCATTGTGGTCAAGGCCTAAGCATGTGCTCTTGGATCTAAGCAGTAGTTAGCATAAATGGTTCCCATAAATTACAGGACTCTCTTTGCATACAGTCACTAAACACTAACTAAACAGTAATGTACAATCACTGAACACTAATGTTCACAGTACACGTAAACTCACTAAACACTCAACTTACTATACACTCACACTCACTAAACACACACACTTACTATACACTCGGTCACTAAACACTAACTAAACAGTAATGTACAATCACTGAACACTAACGTTCACAATACACTTACACTCACTAAACACTCAACTTACTATACACTCACACTCACTAAACACACACACTTACTATACACTCACTCACTAAACACTCTCTCTTACTAAACACTCACACTCAATAACACTAAACACTCACTGAATACTCAAAACTCACTAGGCACTCTATATACTAAAAGCTCACTAAACACTCATAAAACACTAAACACTTATTGTATATACCCCAAACACTCAATAAACACTCACTTAACCCTAAATATTCATTAAACGCAAAACACTTGCTAAGCCTTCACTAAGCACTCACTATACAAAAAACATTCTGTAAGTACTCAATATACACTAAACTCACTAAGCACTCGCTATACACTAAACACTCACTAAACCCTAAACACTCATTAAACACTAAATCCTAAATGCTCATTAAATCCCTAAACACTCATTAAACACTAAACAGTCAATGAACATTCACTAATCACTCATTAAACACTCACTAAACACTTACACACTAAACACTCACTAAACATTCACTAAATACTTACTAAACATTCACTAAACCGTAAGCATTCACTGAACACACACTAAACATTCACTAAACCCTAAACCCTAAACATTCACAGAATACTTAAATAGTAAACATTCACTGAATACTTATACACTAAACATTCACTAAACACTAACTTACACTAAACCTTCACTAAACCCTAAACACTTACACACTAAACATTCACTAAACCCTAAACATTCATTGAATACATACACACTAAACATTCACTAAAAACTAACATTCACTAAACATTCACTGAATACTTACACACTAAACATTCATTAAACCCTAAACATTCACTGAATACTTCCACACTAAACATTCACTAAACCCTAGACATTCACCAAACATTTACGGAATACCTAAACACTAAACATTCACCAGCATTCGCAAAACATTCACTAAATTAAACAACATTCACCAAACACTTACTCATAAACATTCACCAAACAGTTACTCACTAAACCTTAAACATTCCCAAAACACTTAATCATTAAATATTAACAGTAAAAAAAAAAAAATTCACATTCACACGAAGCCCTTGTTCAATTTACAGGTTACCAGACCTTTAAAGGTGGCTGCAAGGCTTTGCAGTGCCGCCCTGGTGGAAGACCACTGAACTACATAGTACTGGTATAGAGATCACAACTCCAAGTCTATACCTTACATGTTCCAAGTGGATCTTGTCTGGATCATTCTTGTTATTTCTGGGGTGTCAGTAGGGAATCTGGAAATTCTGAAAGTTTCTTGGAATTCCAGAGGTTTCTGGGGCTTCAAGGCTTCAAGACAATCTGCAGGTTCTGTAGCCTTTGGATTTCTTGCACAATATTAAAGAACAGAGTTTTATGGAGAAGAAAGGCTTGAAGGTTTCTTTTGGGAAGCCCACGTTTTTGGAAATGAATAAGCCTACGTTCTGGAGATGAATTTTGGAGGCTTCTGGGGCTTCCGAAGGCTTCAAGACGATGTCTAGGCACTGAAGCCCTTGGAAACGCCAATTGGTTCTCCAGGAATGCTTCAGGAGGTGAAAACTGCTTCAAAGGATCCTGGAGTCGTGAACATGTCTTCAGGAGTCTTCTCTCGTCGTTGGGAGATAGCTACATATATCAGTAAGATGGAATACAATAAGATTATAGAAGATGACTCATTCAAGTAAAGAAACTGCTTATGTGTCAGAAAAAGAACTCTAAGTAATGGTTAACGCAAGGTTAAAATGATCAAAAACCTTCAGGAATTTCCTTGAAGGCATTTTGGAATCCTTCAGTCTCCAGCTCCTGGAAGAACGAGAGAAATGCCATTTGCGTATGGGTTGATCTGAAGTCTCCAGGACAAATCTCTGAGATGCTTCAAATTGTCTGGAAGCCTTCAGAGAGAACAAGTGTCATATTTGAAAAGCTGGGCAAGAGAAAGCAAAGAGTATGGTGAAGGGAAGGGCCCGACCCAGAGGCTGCTTCCTTGGAGGAAGGCAGGTATCCTGCCAGGCTGGGGAAGCGGGCCTGGAGACGGCCCAAGCCCCTGAAGGATGGGCCCCAAAAACCCTCAAGACTCTCCAGTCTTTTGAGGGCAGCTTTGAAGGGAAGGGTCTGACCCAGAGGCTGCTTCCTCGGAGGAAGGCAGGTATCCTGCCAGGCTGGGGAAGTGGACCTGGAGAGGGCCCAAGAACTTCAAGGATGAGGCCCAAAAGCCCCCAAGGCTCGCCAGTCTCTTGAGGGCAGCCTTGAAGGGAAGGGTCCGACCCAGAGGCTGCTTCCTCGGAGGAAGGCAGGTATCCTGCCAGGCTGGGGAAGCAGGCCTGGAGACGGCCCAAGCCCCTCAAGGATGGGCCCCAAAAACCCTCAAGGCTCTCCAGTCTTTTGAGGGCAGCTTTGAAGGGAAGGGTCTGACCCAGAGGCTGCTTCCTCGGAGGAAGGCAGGTATCCTGCCAGGCTGGGGAAGTGGACCTGGAGAGGGCCCAAGAACTTCAAGGATGAGGCTCAAAAGCCCCCAAGGCTCGCCAGTCTCTTGAGGGCAGCCTTGAAGGGAAGGGTCCGACCCAGAGGCTGCTTCCTCAGAGGAAGGCAGGTATCCTGCCAGGCTGGGGAAGCTGACCTGGAGAGGGTCCTAAAACCCCCAAGACTCGCCAGTCTCTTGAGGGCAGCCTTGAAGGGAAGGGGCCTAAGAACTTCAAGGATGAGGCCCAAACATCCTTGAGGCTTGCCATTCTCTTGAGGGCAGCCTTGAAGGAAAGGGTCCGACCCAGAGGGTGCTTCCTTGGAGGAAGTCAGGTATCCTGCCAGGCTGGGGAAGCGGGCCTGGAGAGGGCCCAAGAACTTCAAGGATGAGGCTCAAAAGCCCCCAAAGCTCGCCATTCTCTTAAGAGCAGCCTTGAAGGGAAGGGTCCGACCCAGAGGCTGCTTCCTTGGAGGAAGGCAGGTATCCTACCAGGCTGGGGAAGCAGACCTGGATAGGGTCCTAAAACCCCCAAGACTCGCCAGTCTCTTGAGGGCAGCCTTGAAGGGAAGGGTCTAACCCAGAGGCTGCTTCCTCATAGGAAGGCAGGTATCCTTCCCTCCTGGAGAAGCGGGCCCAAGAACTTGAAGGATGAGGCCCAAAAGCCCCCAAAGCCCGCCAGTCTTTTGATGGATTTTGACGGGCTGTTTGTTGATGCTGTTGCATCGTGTTCCGGGGTGTTGTGGTCTTCTGGGCCCATTCGAATGGGTGTGGGGTACTCTCCTGGACAACACCCATCCTCCAGCAGATCCCATCGAAAAGACCCAGAAGATGGCAGCGCCTCTGGAGCGACACATAGCAGAGTCAACAGGAGGCCAGTCAGAATCCTTCACAGTCCTGCATAACTTGGGGGGGTTGTTCCTCCTGCTTTGTTTCTTCTTTGTCTGAACCTCCTTTGCTTTTTCCTTCCACCTCCCATTTCAGCAGAGCGGTTCTTCATCTCTTGGGCCTCATCTCGAATGAACCCAATTTTCCCTCTTTCTTTGTTGAGATTTTCCTTCGATGAGACAATTTGCGGTTCCTTCTCAGCCAAGTCCCGTTGGAGCGATTGAGTTCGATCATCCGGCTTCTGGACCTTTGACTGGATACCTAAATTATCCCTCTGGTCCTCTTTTCCAAGACTGTTGTCTTGCTCGAGGAACATGAACTTCTAGGTGTGAGGCTTGCGGGCGTCCTTCCAGCTCTTTCCTCATCTTCTTTCTCTCCGCTTCATGGGCCTTCACCTTTTCCTTGAGATAGGCGATGTGGACCTCATTCACATTTTTTCGTCTTCCAGTTCGAGTATTTTTTCTTTGTTCTTTTCAAGTTCTGTATCTGGGCGAACGAGGAAGTCCTTCAGTTGTTCGATATCCTTTTCTTTCTTAATCATGGCATCCTCCCATTCTTCATTTTTTCTTCTTTAGGCATTCGTTATTCGAGGAAAGGTCTATATTTTTGCTTTCAATTTTCCTTATCATTTCCTGAGCATCAACAGGAGCTTTTCAAGCTCTTCAACATAGGAGCACACTTTCCTTAACTCCTCCTCTAAATCCTCATTCTTTTGGATATGAAATTCTTCCTTCCGAATGGTGTCATCAGCTTCTGTCTGGTTGTTGCAGTCCCTGAGAGCAGACTTAATCGTATTTGCCTTTCCATGTAGATGGCTAGTTAGTCCTCCAAAGACATTTTTAACAAAATCAAGTTCAAAGTTTTGAACCCCCTTTATAAACAATAATATGATCCAAAAAGATTCATAGCCAACAATTGCGCACAAACGTTTTTCAATTCTGGAAACATGGTTACTTTTCCTTCTGCTTCTTCAAAGCATATCATTTTATTTGTATCGGATTCTAACGGAAACTGGAATAAAAAGGGAGGAAAAAGACAAATTTCCAAAATTTGTTTTGAGAAAAGTGTTGAAGTCTTCAGTTCAGACGAAATAAGATTCCAGAGGAAAAGAATTTGTCTCTTGTACATGCTTCTAGAAATGGACTCAGAATCTACCTAAAAATACTGACCAGACATAAAATTACTTAATTATTGATGTCTGCTTTATAAACCATTGAATAAAATCGTTAAGAGCCTCATATCTATGCATACAAAATGGAATTAATAAAGCAATAGCATTTTACCTTATATAAACGCTCGTATTCATGCTAATGATTCATACACACACACACACACACACACACACACATATATATATATATATATATATATATATATATATATATATATATATATATATATGTATGTGTGTGTGTGTGTGTGTGTGTGTGTGCATAATGTAAAAAGGTCATACAGCTGTATGCTTCTTAGTTGCAATCAAGGGGGTCATCTAGGAAAAGTCTTACATGCGGTATATCACAGTTTGTTATTTAGCAATGACACTACATCATCAAGGCTAAACTGAGCTAAAAAGACATTTCTTTTTAGCTCAGTTTAGCCTTGATGATGCAAGGCGACGTTGTTGATGCCGTTGGCAATAATAGTGTGGTATGATATACGTATGCTTTTTCCTGGAAGCCCCTTTGATAGCAATAAAATATATATATATATATATATATATATATATATATTTTATATGTATGTATGTATAAATGGATGTGCTTGTATGTATGTTTGTGTGCAGTGTATGTTCCACGCTATACATTTATATATATATATATATATATATATATATATATATATATATTCACATATATATATATATATATATATATATATTATATATATATATATATATATATATATATATATATATATATATATATATATATATATATATATATATAATATATTAAATGGATGTATTTATGCATGTATGTGTGTGTTC
Source organism: Macrobrachium rosenbergii (assembly GCF_040412425.1). NCBI lineage: Eukaryota > Metazoa > Arthropoda > Malacostraca > Decapoda > Palaemonidae > Macrobrachium > Macrobrachium rosenbergii. The sequence continues at coordinate 22,281,128 of NC_089792.1, forward strand.
CACATGCACTCTGAAATGCATTGAGTAATTTCCACCAAACAAGGTACACATATGACTTACTGTCTCGAAAAGAGCACTGTTGGGGTAAGACATCATGGGCACCAAAGGAGGGGTGTGGAAAGGGGGTGACATGTAAAAATAACCGAAAATGACAGATATTAGTGTCTAATCCATAGTTTTTGAGGCTTGCTGAGATGAATAGTGACACTCCTGATGCCCTTTTAAGTCCAAGTACAGCCTCGCTAGGGTGCGGGGGTGAGAAGGGGTGGGAAGGGGGTGGCATGTAAAAATAACCAAAAACGACAGATATTAGTGTCTAATCCATAGTTTTCAAGCTTGTTGAGATGAATAGTGACACTCCCAATGCCCTTAAAGTCCAGGTTCAGCCCTTCATTGGACAAGTACAAAATGAAAACGAACTTCATGTCTTAGAGTCCATAATGATAAAAAAGCTAGTTCCGTCGTTAAACTCGCAGAATTCCTCCATCCAATTGTAAATTACGTAATGGCCCATTGCACTTCATCTTTCGTTTCTCGGTCTCTGAAGGTTCTTTTGTTTTAGTTTCTCTTTGAAACAGCCACCAACAGCCCGCTGGGTGGGTGTTTTACTCAGTAGTGTTTTTGTTTTTTCTTTTAGCTGTATTAATTTTATTTTGACCTTTACTTTTTTACTGCTGGTTTTTACTAATTTTATTTTGTCTCACTTTAAATATATTGATGTAACCAGTGATGTCAAGATTATTTTACGTCTTTTTTTTTTTTTACATATTTTTTTTTTTTTACGTTCTTGAATTTTTTCCCTATATCTCTTTGTATTCTGCTGTGGTTTTTTGAAATTTCACCATTCTGCTATATTTTAATTTTACTGGGGATGTTAATGTAATAAATCTATTTTTTGTCGAAATATTCTAAGAGTTATTACGAGTAATATGGTGTTCACATTTTTACAGCCTTGAAAATGCAACCGAGATGTGTTGTGAAACGTCGGCACAATAAATCATGAAAATGCACTGTGCTTTCCCTCTTTACCCCGTCGATGTGGTTAGAGCAGTGACTCCTGTTATGATTGTGTGTATATATATATATATATATATATATATATATATATATATATATATATATATATATATATATATATATATATATATATATATATATATATATATATATACTATATATATGAAATTTTTATCTCACCGTAATTAATATACAATCAAGAAGCTACAAGTGTCTTTTAATATCCAATTCACGCTACTTCGGGAATATCCCCGATGAGGAATTATCACCGAAGGGGAATTTATAAGTGGTAAATGGATCGGTACTGCCTGGTCTCAATCCTTCGACACAGTTACCTTCCAACTGCTCCAGTCGACGGTCTGCCCACTAAGCGATCAAGCGAGGTGTAAGTTAATGCCGAATCTCCTGTACTTGTTTACTTGTCGAGAGGGGGAAATTTTACTGAGCTTTTGAATTAATCCACCTCCACCATTTATCACTTATAAATTCCCCTTCGATGATAATTCCCCATCGGGGATCTTCCCGAAGTAGCGTGAATTGGATATTAAGCAACATTTCTAGCTTCATGAATGTATAAAAATCACTGTGATAAAAAAAATTTCATAATAAGAACTGCGTTTTCCAAACGTACCAATGAACCCAACGTACCCATTTAGCTGGGAAACAGAAAGGAGCATATGTTCACTGATATGAGTATTATTTTTCACTAATAAGAAAAGAATCGAAAGAGGAATTAGTAAATAACATTTCGAGTGTATATGGGAAGCAATGTCTGAAATTATTTAGGTAAAAAAATTCTCATGACCCGAAAAGTGATTTGCCTTTTATAATCGTTCATATACAGTATGCATAGTGTGAACCTAACTGATAAAAATTCGGAAGCAATCATTGAAGTAGAAAGTGGAAATAGAAATGTTAAACCTTAGGAAAAGATGAATTTTTCAGAAATCATGTCCGTGGCATCTCTTCATTTTCACGTCCAGGTACGCTGGAAATGTATTCGATAAGTTGAGTACACAGTGCTTGTGCTTCTGGTGCAAAAATTCCTACAATTTACTCATTGCATTTTTACAGATATCCTCGGTATAACGAGTGAATAATGTTTGCAGAACTTGCGCAGATGAGATTACTATTTTTCTTAAACTTGGAGACATTTTCTTTCGTAAACTCTCCGGATCAAAAATGTAAACTCCCTGGATCAAAAATACAGGACTGTTAAGCTGGGAAAAAAAGGGACCCCTGGAAAGATGCGCCAATAGTGCTTATGAAATCTCGAATATAAAATCCTTAATCATCTTCATTTATGCGTCACGAAAACTCTCGAAACGTCTGGTTCGCAAAAATTATGGCGCCTGAAGTTTGGGTCTGATTTTAAATTTCTTTTCGATATTCGTTCTTCAGTTCCAGTGAGGTTTATTGGAGTTTCAAAAAAGAAAAAAAGAAAAGCGAAAGAAATTTTATCTGGAAAATTGATGATGAACAAAGTGACAATCTCTGGCTCTTGGAAATTAGTAATTAGTGTAGAAAAAGACGTCAAAAGCATTAGTTGAAGGGATATAGGAAAACATATATAAAATATACGTGTACTCATAGATATATATATATATATATATATATATATATACATATATATATATATATATATACAGTATATATATATAATATATATATAGTATATATATATATATATATATATATATATATATATATATATATATATATATATATATATATATATATATATATATATATATATATATATATATATATATATATAAAATATAAATTTCTGACTGACATGAGGATCGAACCCAGGTCTTTCAATTGAAAGGCAAGGGCGCAGCCCACTAGGCCATACAAGTCATAAAAGAAGTTGGAACCTGAGAGCAACTACACCCAAGGAATTACCTGGGCAAGCTAACTGCTTGCATACCAGCGTGTTTTCCCCAACTTCCCGACTCAACAATGACCCAGCTGACAGCATTTCATTCGAATTATCCCTTCTGAGTGAATAAGATAGAAATAATAAACACACAGTCACGTGTGGAACAGAAATAAATTTCTGACTCACGTCAGGATCGAACTCAGGTCTTTCAATTGAAAGGCAAGGGCGCTGCCAACTAGGCCATACAAGTCATAAAAGAAGTTGGAACCTGAGAGCAAATGCATCCAAAGAATTACCTGGGCAAGCTAACTGCTTGCATACCAGCGTGTTTTCTCCAACTTCCCGACTCAGCAATGACTCAATTGTGAGTCAGAAATTTATTTCTGTTCCACACGTGATTGTGTGTTGATTATTTCTATCTTATGCACTCAGAAGGGATAATTCGAATGAAATGCTGTCAATTGGGTCATTGCTGAGTCGGGAAGTTGGGGAAAACACGCTGGTATGCAAGCAGTTAACTTGCCCAGGTAATTCCTGTTCTGTTTGCTTTCGACTAGTTTTACCTTTTTCTGTTTAGTCACTTTTTAGCCATGTACTGGGCAGGTTTGTTTTAAGATATTTTAAGAAATGTATATATATTTTTATTTTTTTATTTTTATCTTTATAATTTTATGTAGTGACGTCCCTTTTTTATTAAACAAAATTGTGTTAATGCAGCCTTGAAAATACAGTGGATTATTGCAAAACGCCGTCGGCCACAATAAAAGCTGCTGATTGTCCGTGTGCCTCTCCATCTGTCCTTGGTCTCCATATATATATATATATATATATATATATATATATATATATATATATATATATATATATATATATATATATATATATATATATATATAATATATATATATATATATATATATATATATATATATATATATATATATATATTATATGTATATGTATATATTCAGAGAAAAATCTTGTGTCATATTTGCGTTCTAGTACTATTGTTTGAGAGCAGATTTTGATTAGGTCTCAGCACTGTGTCCATTTGTGATATACTAGGATGCATATTATTCGATTGACGATAAAGCAAGTGATAATGTTAGGAGCATGACAACTCAGAGGCTTCTGAGAAGGGTAAAGTTGAATACGGGACATTGTTGTCACAGTAAGTGTATCCGCTAGCATTCCGAAATGTTCATGAATATTGCAAGTAATGAAAGATAACTGGCATGAATCTGGCGTGCGACCTCAAAATGCGGTTCGTAAAATATGATCATCATTAGGGTCCGCAATCGCGTGGGAAGATGGCACTCGAAATTGGAGAAAGCATGAAAGCTAAATCCGCGAACGCAAATTCATGCAAATGTCCTCAAATGGTCGGGGACAGGCCGTTACGCTCGCGTCGAAATGCCTTGGCACTGTTGAAATGTTTTGTTTCCCATGTTGTTGTTCTTGTTTATTGTTTGTTCGTATGGTTTGGGTTGTTTAAGCTGCATTGCATCACTTGAAACTGAGACCGAATCAAAACAGTGTACAGCAGTAAGGCGTCAAAAGTAGTTGTGTGTCACTGTGTTTAAGTTTATCGTTCGTGAAACCTGCTGGAGAGTTGGTTGCAGCTGTAAGATCACAGTAGCATTTAATTCCTGACAGTATCTTGTAAATGACACGCACTGCGATTTCATATTAGTCGACATGTTAGCCAAGTTGCTGGTCTAAAACATTTATAGCTAATAATTCCAATCCTGGCTTTCTTTTTTTTTCTTAGAAGTGATGCAATTAAAAGAAAATATTTTTGAGAAATCATTGTCAAACTGACGAAATCGGACCATTTTAAATGGAATAATGTTGTGCTTTCAGATCGTGTTGAAATGCTTTCGTTTCTGTAGTAAATACTTTAAATATTTGCCTCCGTAAGTTTCATTATAACGCTTGTTATTCTTTTCGAGATTCTCAAAAGACATGCTGTGAAGTATACAGTAGTTTGAAAAAGACTGCTGTCCACAAGTCACGAGGAAAATATGATCAGAGTATATTTTGAAAGTGCTTCCCATAAGCATTGACGTTTTCAAAGAAGAGAATGAACTGGAGAAATAAAAATCTTTCATTTATACTTTAACTGCTGAACCGAGGATGAACCCCATTTGCAGAAGATTTCCACATTATTAGCTGCTTCATGCAACTTCACAAAAGATTCATGAGCAGCACATAGAGCCCCTTCACTACTAACTTCGAACCACCCATATATTGAGTCTTTGCTTTGTATGAAATGTTTAGCTTTGTATATAGTAAGGGCCTTCCTTTTTCTGTACATCACTGACTGTATCTGTCAAGCACTTTCTTGTTCTTCCTCTCCTCCTCCCTTCTAACGTTTCTAAACTATGCACCTTTTCACTAATGTACCTTCCTTCATTCTCTCCGCATGATCAAACCATCTCAAAACACTCATATCTGTCATGCCACAAATGCTTTCTTTCTTATAGCTTCTTCTGTGCATCAATACATTCCTCACCCTTTCATTTCTCCCCACACACTATACATACTGCACGAACGAAAGAAAACTCAAAGTGTACAAATTTAATCACTCCAGTTATTAAGAAATTTTCAGTCTTTACTTCTCGAATAAGAAAGGGCACACTGCGTATAATATTCATGTTATATCTATTACTGGCTCTGATTTATATGTTTACATGTATTAATCTTTTATTTTCATTTACCCGAATATTTGATGAAGTACAGTGTAGTATTATTCTCTTTACTTAGAGTCGAGATGGCCTCCCCCCGGCTATGGTAACGTTACGTACTAGTCCCAAAGCTTCTGAGGTACATTCTTCTGTCCCACAACGCTATCATTGTTAAGCACGGGAAAAATGGTTGGCGACTCACAATATTTTATTATGTATAGATATTGACCTGTGCTAAATGTGTCTCACCTTTCTCATATGTTTTGTATAGCTGAACCTGAAAACGTCGATCAACAAGTTCTATTTGTCCATTTGATATAATAATTATAGTATCCCGTAAGAAGACCCTCTCTCAAACAAACTTCATTAAACAGCATCTGGATGCCGTTGATTTTGTGTAGCAGTTTCGCAGTCTCTCGAATGAGTTCCTTTGCAGCAGCTGGTAAATTATATGACGGCTGTCCAAAGTTCATTTATTCCTGGACGTTTTGATAGTATACTTTCTACCATTTATCAAATGAGGCCAAGGTACAATTATGCGATATTTATTCCTGAAAATGGGCGTACAGAAAATTTAGGGGTTTTTTGATTGGTTGTCAGAGGTGGGAGAGGGGCTGGGACTGGATCTCCTTTCGGCCGGGGACGGAATGACCCATCTGAGAGAGCCTGGCTGACCGGTGAGGGCGGTGATTGGCTTGCGCCAGGTCCTTGGAGTTCTGATCGTAGGGCGTGCTGCCTGAAGTGTCAGTCGGCTGAACGAAATTAAATTTGTCATTCATGTGACTGACAGTGGAATCACATGCCAAGGTGTTATCACCTCTCTTCATTGTTGCATGTCATGATTATGTCATTGCTGTTATATTCGTAATTTTTTAAATCCATATCAGGGTATTAAAACTTTTGTAGTAATAGGAAATCTTAGAGCTGTTGTGTGCAGGCTATTTAAATTTGGCTGCATTATTATTGTCTTATGTAAATCCTTTTCTTAATTAGTTAAATTCCTTTGTTGACGTAGGACCTGTCATTTAAAGGTGATTCTGATCCACATGTAGTGGGAAAAACCTCATTTGTGGACGGTAGAGACTGTGGGTCTTGAAGTAATGAAGGCAGCCAATGAGAAATTTGAAAGAAGTAAAAGTCAGTATGGTTTCAAGGACCCATAGAAAAGAACTCGTACAGTGGTTGATTGAACACAGTCTGGTTTGGACCTGCTTAGATTAGACCCAAATAATGATATGGATCTCATTACTGTTATTGAAATGTGATAACATAACTAGTGGACATTTATTTTTTATCTTTATTATTGCCCGGTGCCGTATTTTACCAGAAGCTATTAAGTGATGAATATTATTTTTTTCTCTTTTATAAAACGCATTGTAATTATCCTTTAACGTAAGACCAGGCTTTAATGTTACTTGTGTTTATTTTTGCAGACTGATGAGACCTGGTGAAGTCTATCCGAGGAAGACAGGTGACAAAGGATGTCTCTCAGCTGTGAAGGTAAGAAGGACCCCTCGACAGCCACTGTTAGGTAGTTTTTCTGTTGAGTCAGAAAACACTGTTGTTCAAAGCTTGATGTCGGACCGAAACCCCATAGGGGGCTAGTGCCGTCAGTGCGCCTCAAGTGGTGCACTATAGGCATTACTGAACGATCTTTGCAGCGTCCCTGACTGCAACCCCTTTCATTCCTTTTACTGTACCTCCGTTCATAATCCCTTTCTTCCAGCTTTACTTTCCACCCTCTCCTAACGGTTGATTCATAGTGCAGCTGCGAGGTTTTCCTCCTGTTACACCTTTCAAACCTTTTTACTTTCAATTTCCGCTTCAGCGCTGAATAACCTCATAGGTCTCAGCGATGGGCCTTTGGCCTAAATTCTACTTGCTGCTGCTGTTGTCACATCGAACGTGGGGAAATGTTTCTTTCATGGTTTGATTTTTATAGTGTTTGTTCCGTATTCAAAGCGACTGTTGCGCCGTTGGAATCTTGTGTTAGTCTTTTGCAGTGCAAGATCCAGTCGATTTCTGATTTGCATAATAAGTGCATCCTGTTTTTCTTATATTTGGAGCATCGTTTTTTGGTTTTGTGGTCTGATGTGAAGCATTTGCAGACATTATGACGATCTCTTTATGAGATATTCCCTTTATATAACTATATATATATATATATATATATATATATATATATATATATATATATATATATATATATATATATATATATATATATATATGTATAATATATATATATATATATATATATATATATACACACATCTTATTTGAAGCAGTTTTAGGCAATATGAGACTGGGTATAAGTCCTGACCAGTTTCGACTTTATTCCCAAGCTACGTGACGAAGGACCGACACATTGTGGTAGAAATCACAATACATACGATAGAGGCACCATCCGAACAAACATACAAACCGGTGAAGACTGAAAATTCACAACTTTGACACTTGTTAGGTGTGGATTTCTAGTCTCCAACAGTTAACATGTTCGACCGTATGGTCCCCATAGCATATGTATTGTGATTTCTACAACTATGTATTGGGCCTTTGTTAGTGGGCAACTGAACCTCATGCGTCAGCGCATTTCACTACCCTTCGGTGAAGCGAAATGTTTTTATTTTAAAGAAGGGAAGTTATAAATTATATAATATTTTTTATATTTATATCTTATTTGGTAACTTAAAATAACATTCTTTCTTTTAACAGAAAGCTCTTTATACAGATGGTAATCTGATAACTCTATCCAAACTCTTCCCACGTTTGTTTTATTTACGAAAAATGATATCCTTTTAACAGGAGGCTCTTTATACAGATGATACTCTGATACCACGGTTGGTAAGACTGTTCATATCTAAACGTAATGAAATATTTCATAATGATAGGGACAAAATACTTAAAAACCTGCATTAAACAGGGATTTTTCCAGCAGTTATGTTTTTTTACATGTCTTAATTGATTCTACTTTTCATATTGTAAAGAAAATTCTCAAACTAATTAATATACGGACTATAAAAAAATAGAGATATGATCCGAACAATATATTTTGTAAAGTGATGCACAATAAGTATCGTGATGGTACCTGTATGTTAGGAAAAAGTGATGCTTTGTGTATCGTGATAAACTGGGAATATCTTGAGATGAGTTCATCTCTCAAGAAACACGAAAAACTCGGTGTTTTACAGATCTACAACTATTACCACAATTTATTTACAGTTGTTTTACAAACCTACAAATAATTACCACAAATTAAGATTTACACCTGATTTTAACAACTGTTTTTTCCGATTTGTGTCGGTGCGGGCCTGAATAATAACATCCAAACCTCCTGTCCCATTATATCGGCAGTGCTCTTCAGTTTGTTATTGACCGTTGTTACATCCCTGTTGGAGGACAATCACGGGTCATATAGCCACTCTTGTTGGCGCACAAGTTCAGTTAATTTTTCAGTTTCCATGACTGAAAATTGATGTTTTCTTCTAGGCATCTTCCAAGGAGCGAAGTCCGCTTCCGTAGCAACAATAAAGTAGACGCTGGGCTGTAGCAGTGGCACAGAGATGCCCGTGACCTTGCGGTTGCGGTTTCAGTCACTACATGGACCCCCTAGGGGTGGTGTCAGTGCACCCTACTGGGTGCAGTGTAGGCATTACTTGAGGTTCTTTGCAGCGTCCCTTCGGCCCCCAGCTGCAACCCCTTTCATTCCTTTTACCTCCGTTCATATTCTTTTCTTCCATCTTACTTTCAACCCTCTCTTTACAATTGTTTCAACTTGATTTTCAGCGCCGAATGACCTCATAGGTTCCAGTGCTTGGCCAGTGGCATAAATTTTATATTCAGTTTTCAGTTCAGTCACTACATGGAGCGATTGACACTTACCGCAAGCGCATAACTCAAACGCTACCTCAAAAGCAACCGTGCCCATGGAAACAACACTGTACATTTTCGTATGTTCTGTTTTTGCTGAAAATGTAAACCGTCATCGCGTTAATGGAATCCTAGTCCTAAGACCTCAAGTAAAACTGTGTTTAAATCACGCCTGGATTTCCAGAAAAAGCACAATTGAGGTCGACAGTGTTTTGAGATCATCCGTCGAACTTGAGCATCGAATGATAGCATCCATTGATTCACGATGTGTTTGAAGATCATCCGTCGAACTTTGATCATCGAATGATAGCAGGAGACCCATCCTCTCTCTCTCTCTCTCTCTCTCTCTCTCTCTCTCTCTCTCTCTCTCTCTCTCTCTCTCTCTCTCTCATGAAAACTTCTGTGTATTCATGAGTACCAAAAATGATGAAAAATCTAAACTAACTAGTAACTGGTCTTGTTAACGAGACATTCCGCACTGAATTCCAGCTCACGAACCACTTTGATTATCAAACGGAATTATTTCATATTTGACACAACATCTTTGATTAACAGTACAAAATAAAAGATTTGCCAGTAAAAACATCTTTTATTAATATATATAAATATATAAGATTTATATAAAATATATATATATATATTTTTTTATATATATGCTGTTAAGGTACATATTTTGAAATTAATCAATTTAGTCGGCTGAACATGAATATGAAACGTTCTCGAGTGTCGTTGTTTCAGGGCAAAAATAACTATTAAATAAATATTTAATGATTATAAAACTGTTTCTGGGAAATGAACGGTTTGTTGTTTACAGTTTTAATGGTAGATGTATTTCCTTCACAAAAACATATAATGTTGTTTACTGTAGTGCCGAAAACTTAGAGGAAAATTAAACACATTTTTGAAGTCATGTGCTGTTTAGAATGCAAGAGAAGATTCGCACGAAAAAGAATATGGAATCCAAACCATCCCGTCTTATTGAAGCTTAATACGAGTATATGGGAGGAAGAGAACGAAGAAAAGGAAAGGGAGGAGGAGGAGGAGGAGGAGGAGGAGGAGGAGGAGGAGGACGAGAAGTAGGAAATGGGGGAGGAGGAGGGCGGAGAACATTAAGGGAAGAAGGAGGAAGAGAGAAGGTGGATGAGGAGGGTGAAGAACAGAATGAGGAGGAGAATGAAAGGGAGGAGATGGATGAAGAGAGGGAGGGGGATGATGATTAGAAGGAAGAGGAAGAGGAGGGGAAGGGAGAGGAGGAGGAGAATGAAAGGAAGGAAGGGGAAGAGATGGATGAAAGAGGGGGAGGAGGATGATGAATAGAAGGAAGGAGGAGGAAGAGGAGGTGAGGAGCAGGAGGATGAAGAGAACAGGAGGAGGAGGAGGAAGAGAGGCGGAGGAGGAGGAGGAGGGAGGTGAAGAGAAGAAGGAGGCGGAGGAAGAACGAGAATGGGAGGAGGAGGAGGATGGGGAAAAGGAAAACACTTAGGAGGAGGAGGATGAAGAAAAGGAAGTGGAGGAGGAGGAGGATGACGAAGAAAAGGAGGGGAGGAGGATGACAATAAAAAAAGAGGAGTAGGATGACGAAGAAAAGGAGGAGGAGGATGACTATGAAGAAAAGGAGGGGGAGAGGATGACGATGAAGAAAAGGAGGAGGAGGAGTAGGATGACGAAGAAAAGGAGGGGAGGAGGATGACGATGAAGAAAAAGGAGGAGGAGGATGACAATGAGGAAGGATGACGAAGAAAAAGAGGAGGATGACAATGAAGAAGAGGAGGAGGAGTAGGATGACGAAGAAAAGGAGGGGAGGAGAATGACGATGAAGGAAAGGAGGAGGATGACGATGAAGAAAAGGAGGAGGAGGAGGAGGAGGATGAAGAAAACAAGGAAGAAGGATGAGAAGAAGAGGAGGAGGAGAGGATGGAAGAAAAAGAGGAAGAGGAAGGAAGGAGGAATGACAATGAAGAAAAAGGAGGAAGTGGAGGAGGGTGAGGGGAGATTAGGAGGGGAACAGGAGGAGAGAGGAAGGACGAATGAAGGGAAGTAAGTGGAGGAAGAGGAAGAGACGGATGTGGGGGAGTAGAAGGAAGAGGAAGAGGAGAAAACGGAGGAGGAGAGGAGGGAGGGGAGGAGGAGGAGTAGGTTGAAGAAGGCGGAAGGGGATGGCGAAGAAAAAGGTGGAGGAGGAAGCAGGACTAAACAATCCTATCAATAAAACTCGAAAAAAAATTAACGGCAAAAAATTAATATGTAAAAATCAGTTCATTTTTTCTTGTAAGGGAACAGATTCCCTCAGGTAGCTGAGACTCCAACTCTCAGCAATCAAAAGGTAACATTTTAAGCCGCGAAACGACAGCTGATCATCGAAATCTTCTACGGACAGGCAATACATGATCTGAGTTTCAATGAAGCCATTTCTGAAGATTGGAAATCATAATAATAGATAAGGATTGACAAATGCTACTTCCGTTCGCGATAAAGTTCTCCATTTTGCCACACGCATTCACCATTCATTTTACACGCACGCAAACGCACACATATATATATATATATATATATGTCTAGAATTTACTGGTCGTCTTTTTACCAGATACATAAGTAATTTTAATAGCCACAATGACCTCTTACCTTCTCGAATTCTCCACAAATTTGCATACGCCTGTCACTACAAGGCCTTAAATCTGATGTATAAGGAATATGAAGTGATTCTGATGCCGGTAGCTGGAATCGAACCCGTATCCCCAGTCTCACTTTTAGTGACAAGTGTATCCAAAAATGTGGAGAACTTGAGGACGTTGTGGCTATTACAAGTACACACACACACACACACACACACACACACACACACACACACACACACATATATATACACACATATATATATATATATTTATATATATATAATATATATAAATATACATATATACATTTATTTATAAATATATATATACACATATATATACTTTTCCCATAGTAGGAAGGGACTAATGGGAAAAACTAGACAACTAACAAACTATCATCTTATAATTTGCAAAATCAAGAATGAACTAATGGAGATAACCTCCGGCGCACCATCTTCTTCATATCTCACAAAGAGTTCCTCGGTAGCACTTCGACCCCTGGCCACACACTGAGCCCTTCCACAATATCCTGCAGGCCTTCTCGTGTCTTCCAGGTCATCTAACTTTCACTGCGCCTTCCGACCCTTCCCAGTTATATATTTTTCATCACCCATCCTCTCCCACTCCTCATGATCATGCTGCAAATAACAGTGATTCAATTGTTCACGTAAATGCCAGCCTTTCCCCCCATTTTACGTAGAAGCGTTTTATTTGCTGTATTACCATCCTTCCTTATTCAGTTTTGTGCAAGTATTTCATCATTTCTTTCTTCGTCCGCATTCAGCATCAACACTTCACTTCCGTAAAGATAAATTGGAGCTACATATCCTTCAAACATTCCAACTTCCCATCATTTCCTAACCTTTTACTAAAACACGCCAACCTTCCTTGCAAATTATAAAATGACTTTGCTAGTTGTTTAGTTTTTCCCAACCACCGTCGATAAAATGTTTAGTTTTTAGTTTTTCCCAACCACCGTCGACAAATTCCATTCTTCTGCCATCCATACTGAAATTTACTCCTACATCCTCCTGCTCTTAGTCATTTAAACATTCCTCTTTCAATGGTTTTCGTTAATCCTGGTAACTTTCAGAAACTTTCACAAACTCACACACATAAATATGTATCTCAAAAAATAAATATATATAATGCCAATCTATATATTATATATTATATATATATATATATATATATATATATATATATATATATATATATATATATATATATATATATATATATATATATATATATATATATATATAATAATATCGGAGTCCTGTAGACTGCTTGCTTTCAAAAGGTGAGTCTTAAGCTTTTCTTTGAGGAAGGAGCACAGCGTCTTTTCCTCAATCGTTTTCAGATTTGAGGGAAATTATCCTATTTGGTTGCCTGCCCAACACGTCTCTTTTCATGTAAAATATATTTTGTAATAATTCCTGTTTTATAAACAGAGTCTTTCGAACCTTTAGATTTACCTATGAAGTTCTCTTTCTAAGCATTTATCTACTATGACAGTTTTCTTTCTGGTTGTGTGTGTGTGTATAATCCTACTATGGAATATATATATATATATATATATATATATATATATATATATATATATATATATATATATATATATATATATATATATATATATATATATATATATATATATGTGTGTGTGTGTGTGTGTGTGTGTGTAGTATGTATAGTTCTGTGTAAGTGTAAAATGTATGGTGGTGGGTGTGTAGCAAAGGGAGAATGTTCTCGCGTACTGATATAGCATTAATCATTCGGTATCTCTTATTATTGTTGTAATCTCAAACGGATATAGTATTAATCATTCGATATCTCTTATTATTATGATAACCTTCAGATATGGTTTTATTGATATTCAGCTCATGGGTGACCTGTCGTAGAAGATTACAGTTTTAGCCGCCCTTCCTTGTTCTGAAATGCTACCTTTTGATTGTTGAGAGTTGGAGTCTCAGCTTCCCGAGTGAATTTGTCTTCTCACAAGAAAAACGAACCAATTCTCAGTATTATTATTATTATTATTATTATTATTATTATTATTATTATTATTATTATTATTATTATTATTGTTGTTATTATTATTATTTTAATTTTTATCAGTCCTCCTCCTCCGATTTCTTCTTCTCGCTCATCCTCCTCTTTCTTCTTCTCGTCCTCCCTCCTCCTGCTCCCCCTACTTCTTTTCCTCCTCCTCCTCCTTTTCCTTTTTCTCTTCCTTTTTTCCTCCTCCTCCTCTTCCTTTTTTCCTCCTCCTCCTCCTCTTCCTCCTCCTCCTCCATTTTTTTTTCCTCCTCCTCCTCCTCAAGGTTCCTTGCAGCTTCCTGACGGCCCAAATAGCATTAACTTCTGCGTTTTACTCCTTATCTGTTGTTGCTGTCTTTTCTCCCCTTCCCCCTCGCCCCCCACCAACGTCTGTAACTACGTTGTCCAAATTAATTTCAGTTCTCGTTGAAAAACAGATCCTTCGGGCGACCCACACGATTGTTTAGAAATGAGATCAGTGACATAGTTGAGGTATTTTGTAATAATAATGTTGACAACATCTGCGTATGTACGGTTATATGTGTTTGTATAGTTACGAGGATAAATGGAAATAGGTATCAGAGGAATGTTTACAAGACTAAGAGCAGGATGAATCAGCGGTGAGTTTTGATAATAATGGCGCAAGAATAAGGTTGTAGTTTTAAATGTGATGTCTGATAGTAGGATGAGAGATGTGCACCTCCTAATTGTTTTATCAGAATCTTTCTGCACGTAGGGTTTATTTAGGATCCAGCTTAAGCTTGTACATACCTTTATCTTGATTCTAACTGAAGCTGGTACTCATTCACCCCAGGGTTGACTGATTGGCAGTAAGCATCCTATTTATGTATGCATAGGCTATGTATTGTTCAGTTTCCAGTAGCAATAATCGGACGTGTGCTAATGACTGGCTTCGCTAACGAAGGATTTGGATCCGTAAGTCCTTATTGGCTAGAAACATCCCTTCCTGAAGCAACCACCATACTGAAAAGTAAAAATGAAAACCAGGCAGAAGTTGATAGAATAAAAAGGAACTAAATTTGGTCTCAAGTTGTGAATGTGAAGGAATTCATAAAAGGTACGAAGAAAGTTTGAAAGCGTTCAAAAGAGGAGGCTGGATATTAGGGCAACTGACGATGTCAAGGAGGAATGCCAGGGTATTCTGGATGGCCCAAATACTAAATCGGCTGATGTGATGAATTTTTCCTAGGAAACGCAATTACTATTGATTCAGAAGGTAGTTCATAATTAATTAATGAATTTATCGGTTTAGTTTTAGTTTATGCTGCTGACCAGTCTTTGAGAAATAGATTTTGGGAAAGGACATGCAGTGCAAGGTAAGTCGTAGTAAGGTAACTAAGTGCAAGAGAAATCATGCATCAGTACATTAATCCATGCCACAAGGTATGTGTGAATAAAACCCCATAAAACCAGTCGACTATTTCGTACAACTGAAAATTATGGATGTCCATTCTTTCCCTGTCATTAATGGTGCTAAGTGAATTACCTCGGCCGGGACTCTCCTAAATATGAAACCGGCTTTAATTATTAATTTCACTTTCCCAGGTGCAAATTATCTCAGTTATCTTATTAAATGCACGACTGACTCGTTATTACCTTGCCTGATGGATAATAAGGTCATCAGAGATTCGAATTAATGATTGGGAGTTATTAGTTGCGCTCTTTCAGGGTTCAGAGGCTCTGCAAGTTGGCTGTATCACGAAAAAGTACATTTCACTTGACCTCTAATTGGTCATTGATTTTTTCATGATTGGTTCCAATTCACTTGATATTGTTTCCTTCACTTCTTTGCTTAAAGGAAGTGAATTCCATTATTATAGTTTAATGATGTTACCCGGAAACATGAAAACATTTTGACTTTTATTAATATTTACTGTTGGTCAAGTGATTTACAGGGAGTCTTAGGCATTTGGAGACATAAGTGTAATCAAGTCTTTGCGGACCACAAGAGGAGATAACCCTATATTTCTTCGGATGTTTAAAAAAATGGAAGAATGGATATTTTCAAGTAAAAGAAATTCGAGATAATAATGTACTCAGTCCCTGGGTTCATAAAAGACATGTATTTTGTATTTTCTATTATTAATTTTGCTCTAACACTCCGTCGAAAGGAAAGTATTGATACATAAATTTGCATTAATAAAAGATTTTAAATCTCATCCAAAATCTACTGATATATCTCTTTTCTCTTGTGAATAAAATGAATAAATTGATAAAAAATGGTTTGAATCCAGTTTTAGTCTTGTTTTCCAACAGGGCATTTATTTGTAATTTTCCAACAGAACATTTATTTGAAATATGTTTGTCCTCATTTTATCACTGGGGATAAAGTTTGGATCGTAATATGATTAAAAATGGACTGCTTTTTTCAGAGGCCAGCAATAATAGTCTCGAGAGACGCATTATTTAGTAATCATTCACACTTACGTTCGTACGCACATACAAGCATTATACAGAGAGAGAGAGAGAGAGAGAGAGAGAGAGAGAGAGAGAGAGAGAAAGAGAAAAGGAAAAAAACAAATGAAAACTAAATCACAGGTAGGTGTTCACATTTCTTTATGAGTCAGACAACGCGACATCATGTAGAACTTAGCTGAGTTCGCCCCAGTTGTCTTGAATTTTGTTAAATTTAGCCAAGTGAGGGGGTCCTTTGTAGTACGCCCCTCCATTTTCAAGATATCCAGTCAGCAGTCCCATTCTTGGGCAGTGTCGCCTTTCACTTACAATAGCCTAAGTCTCTCTCTCTCTCTCTCTCTCTCTCTCTCTCTCTCTCTCTCTCTCTCTCAGCACTGTATAACAGAAGACCATATTTTGGAAATGACCCAAAGTAGCCAGGCTCTGTATTTCTCTCTTGATTTATATGCCTCATGGTACACCTAAAAACTCACATCCTTTCCTTTTACCAGCTGAAATACACGTCAAAATCTCGAGTTCTTTGATTTCAGTTCGATTATAGCACGAACTCATATAAATTTCTAATGAAAGATGAAGCTCACCTAAAACTAAGATTGGATATGCAGAAATGTGAGGAAGGACACTTGAACATTAACAAGGGCGTATCCTTGCAGAATCCGCCAAGTTTCTTCAGAAATCCCAATGTCTTCTTCGGTATACTCCACATTATCCATGCTTACAAAAGATTTGAAGTCGAAATTTTAAGTAAGTTGTTACGTTTGCCTGAGGCTGTGATACAAAATACTGCGAGCTTTCCTGCATTTAAACGAATCATCGTTTTTGGTCTTGTGTTCACGTGTAGAGTATACGCTGTGCAAACACGTATGAATGTATGTTCATACATTGAAAGTGAAGTCCTGTGACTGTTTTGAGTCTCATGCCTAACATGCCTGAAATACTGTAATGTTGGTCAAGCAAAATTTCGCTGTGTTGGTATTTGGCAGAAATTTGTGTAACCGACTGTAAATTTAACAGTCGGGAAATTTAGTGGCTCAAGACGTTCCTCTTGGTTCGCTTCCTCTCCAATGACAAAAAAAAAAAAAATTAAAAGCAACTATTATAGAACAGGGTTATGTGCAATGTTGGACATCCACTTCAGAGTTCCTCCTCTGATTTATCATCAGTGTCCAGCTAAAGTTTTACAGTTCCATCGGAGCTAGACCCAAATGTTCCATTCACTGTTGGACGCGGATGAATTGCAAGATTTAACTCGCCTATTAGTCCTTTGGGAAGTTAAATGTACAGGAAGGAACAAAACGCCTTTGGTTAATGTCGCCCATTGCTGGGATTCGCCAGACTAAGAAGAGAAAAGCCTTTTCTTATTTTAAAAACAGATTTTGCTTTAAAATCCCCCTTCGGTGTATTCACCTCCTGATTATTCCGATTATTTTAATGATTTTGAAAAGTTTGATTGCACTTATCGAAAAGCCCATTTATTGATTCATTATCCGGTATATCTCTCTCATAGGGAAAATTCAGTCTAGTGAATATTTATGGTAATGTTTTTCCTGTCATATTTGCCATTGCTTTTTGGGCGTGGCTTTCTTCCGCACGCATTCTCTTTCCTTTTCATCATGTATGCAAATGTCGCATGATGAGACGCTTCAACTTTCTTGCACTTCCACTTGTATGATTTATTTTCGTTACTGAGCTTATTTTGAAGTTTTATAATTAAGTTAATGTGTTGTTGTATTAGTCAGCATTTCTTCCTCAACCTAACAAAACTCATGGAAAGTCAGTTGATTTCATGTCGGATTGTTTTACATTTTCTTGGATTCTCCGGTTATATATTCCAAGATAAAATGCTTTAAAATGCTTTAAACCATAACGAAAAGAAAGGTAAAAGTGAATAAGCAGCATTTTATACTATGAAAGTAATCATGCCGCTATAAATATAAAAAAAGCAAGTAAAAAATGCTTCAGTCGAGTTTCTTTACAGCGTATAATGCTGTATGCAACTCTCGCTTTGCTGCAGTATGAAGCTCTCAGCCACGACCGGGCAGCGCTCAGTTGATCCTCAGGTGCAGTCAAATGAAGGTGCGTCGGCGGCTGGCACTCAAATGGTGCCAGACACACGATCATGGCTAACTTTAACCTTAAATAAAATAAAAATTACTGGGGCTAGAGGGCTTCAATTTGGCATGTTTGATGATTGGAGGGTGGATGATCAACATACCAGTATGCAGCCCTCTAGACTCAGTAGTTTTCAAGATCTGAGGGCGGACAGAAAAAGTGCGATTGGACAGACAAAGCCATCTCACTATCTTTCCGTCGCAAAAAACTAAAACAAGTAAAAAATGCGCCGAAGTTTCTTCGGCGCAATCGAGTTTTCTGTACATCGTATAATCAGAGTCACCGAAAATAGATCTATCTTTCGGTGGTCTCGGTATGATGCTGTATGAGCATTGCACCGAGAATCTTTAACCACGGGCCAGTGGTGGCCTGGCCTATATCGTTGCCAGTTGTACGATTATGGCTAACATTAACCTTGAATAAAATAAAAACTGCTGAGACTAGATGGCTGCAATTTGATATGTTTGATGTTTGGAAGGTGGATGATCAACATACCAATTTGCAGCCTTCTAGCCTCAGTTCTTTTTAAGATCTGAGGGCGGACAGAATAAAGTGCGGACGGACAGACAAAGTCGGCACAATACTTTTCTTTTACAGAAAACTAAAACCTGGGCTGAAAACAATTCACTGAACACAAGGCGTGTTAAGTCTAATTCCACAAAAGGCAACATCAACAGCAGCCTCTTTGGTGGTTAATTCTTAAAAATGTGAAGATCAGTTACCTCACATTCAACACCAAGGTTACAAATGCATGAATGCCTGGTACAAATTCTGTATTTGAGGTCCACACATAACTTTGATGGTAAAAAATTTTCATTAGATGACGCATTTATTCCATTCAACATTTTTAGTTTTGCTAAGGAAAATTATGATTTTCGTTTCCTAATGAAAATAAATAAAACGTGCTGATTGCGTGAGTGTAATCTTAGTATATTTTTTGAAACCCTTGAATCCCCTTCCGTGTCAAATCCATATATATCAGCATTCTGGGTTCTCATCTATTCTTTCAAATATTAAGAATGTGATCAATGTTTGGTAGGTAGGTGGCTCACAACGGGTGAAGAAAAATGCCATCGGGAAACAGTTTAGCTTAAAATGCTATGAGAAATGACTCGTCTCCCTAATTTCTTGGTTTCTGTAATGTCTCTTTGTCTGGATGAAGCACAAAATTCATTTGACTCAACCATGGCCTTCCACAATCTTAGACTAATGCTTCTTAGCTTAAGGGTACGTTTATTTGCAACATCATCATTACCATCACCATATATTTACATTTTTAGTTCGGGTGTCGCTTCAGAGTTAGATGTGAAATGGGTTTCTTCCCCGTTCTTCTGTTTTGAGGACTTATCCACTGGTCTTTTTCCTGCTACTTCCATATATACTACTGCTTAGGATAACATTTCCTATGGGATACAAGGTGTCACATTCACAGTGCGATATTTCCAGTGGGCTCCATCGATTAATTTTAACACGGATTTTCTCTTTTTCGCATGACATGCGGTCTTTGAAATCTAAGCTCTTTCCAGTTCGCGGTTACCAGGAGCGTTACATTTTAAATTTGTAGCAATATCTTCCTCCACCGTTCCATTTTGTAGTCACATCTACATTTTCATTAAGAGACTCAGGAATAAAGGGAAAGTCAAATGGGGATAAAAATCTGATTTGTTCATTACAATTAACTCTGGCAACATGTTGCTTTTAATCAGTTTGACTAATTATATGAGCAGCAAAAATATTATGAGTTTTTAATATCATTAAGAAGTCTCACTGTTTTTCGAAAAACGTGATTACGAGTATTTATCCGATTAAGAAATCTCTCTCTCAATTTTACGTTTTATCAGTCCCATTTAATCCAAGTTAAATCATTAACTGTAGATCAGGAGGATCGTGGAACTCATGAGACACAGGAATGCATTTTTTACTATTTTAGTTTTTTATTGCAAGAGCAAATGAAACGAGTAATCCTTATGAAAATTTGTTCTGCATATAAGTTGTATAAAGTAAAAGGATTTAAAGGGGCTATAAAAAAGCAAATATTTAAACAAAGCTTCTAGTCTCGATTTTCGTGAGAACGCAAAATCATTGACCCTTGTTTGTGAATCGTAACAAAGATCTGCCAGTAATGCTTGACCGCCCAACACCTTCAGAATCACCCAAGATTCAAACGAGGGAGCTTCCTTAGACCTATCGTCAAATAAAAAGTCTAGCCTTTTATCCGACCAAAGTGTAGGTAGCGAAAATAGCCCTAATATCAGATGCACATTTGAATCAAAACAGAGGATTTTCTCTATTCATAATTGTTTCGTTGGAAGGCTTTCTGAACTCTATGACTATAAAAACAAAGGAGAGAGAGAGAGAGAGAGGGGGTGAGGGTGGGGGCATACCAGTTTGACGTTGTAACCAACAAAATATCCACGTTAAGTATGACAGACATTTAAATTCTCCAAAGCTCGATGTTTTGAATATATAAAATATTCGCAGACGAAAAACGAAAATAAAAGGTGTACAGGAAGGACCGTGCATGGGACTCATGTAAAACGTGTCAGTGTTATAAATATGCATCGTTTTTTAAGGTCTGTATCTTTTCAGAACAAAGTAATTTTGGTTAAATCGGATTTACCGACTATCTAACAATCATTTTAGTGTAAAATATTTCATTTCAAATATTTAGTTCCGCTGTTGATATCAGAAAGGAATAAAATTTTTTTTTTTTTATTTCAGACCTGCCTCTTCGGATAAGGGCCCAAAAAGGTAAGTTCATCTTTGTATTTCATGTACAATATAATATATATATATATATATATATATATATATATATATATATATATATATATATATATATATATATATATATATATTATATATTATATTATATTATATTATATTTATATGTGTGTGTATGTGTTTGTGTGTGTATATATATATATGCTAATAATATAAATGTGGTACAAATTATATTGGTATACTTCTGTACGGTTACAGTTACATTTTGAACAAGTTAACATGAATACGTGTGTAGTCCCGTATAAACATGGTTTCTCATTTGCGAAAATAGCCTCAGGTTGCCCATGGGAGTTAATTAGATTTTTTTTAAAAAAGAAAATTTCATAGAGGACGAGAAAATCTGCCATCATCATCCTCCACCTCCTCCTCTTCTTCCGTCCTTCAGCCACACTAAACTAAAAATTAGAATGAATAGAATTTTAACCTCGGCAGGTCAAAACCCCGGCCAAGTTTTGCTCCTCAAGTTTTGCTAAAACCAGGCGTTCAGTAGTTCGTCAGGCAGATGTCAGTACCAAAAATGGATGAATGGGATAAATGAAGATCCGGCTCTTAGTGTAAAAGAGAAGAGAGAGAGAGAGAGAGAGAGAGAGAGAGAGAGAGAGAGAGATTCTTTTCCTCTCTGTCGTCCATAATATTCTCTGCTTGAAACTAAGTGTAAAGAAGGGGAGGGGGGGAGATTCTTTTTCTTTCTCTTGCAGATGCTCATAATACTCTTTTGAAACTGAGCGTAAAGGAGAGAGAGAGAGAGGATGGGGGATTTTTCCTTTCTTCCTTGAAACCGAGTGAAAATAAATTTATTTCTTTCTTTCAAATTTAAAGTCACACTGTATCGTCTGGCCTTGTGAGTTAAGATAAATTATCATCATCAACTTGTAAAAACACTTGAGCGAGAGAGAGAGTCGTTTAAAAGGTTACAAGTAAATGGAATTTAAATATTCATCTTCTTCTATTTCGGTGACAATGTAAACCTGCTATAATATTTATCAGATAATTAATACTCTCAGAATGCTCAGATATGACACAAACTTTTATAGTACCGATAATTACTTTTTGAAAATCTCTCTGCTGTATGAAGTCATTAACATTGATAATTAAATTCGGGACAGAATGGTAATATATATTGAGAACACCATGTCTTCACATCACACGCATAATAATTATGAAGCTTCGTAAATCTAAATTTAAGGACAAGACGTATTAATAGTGCACTTGTCAGTGAAGCGTTTATATTTAATTCTGCGGTAATGTTCAGTTGCAACCTGCCGCCCACCAGTCATCCCAGTTGTGAAAGTATACCAGGCCTAGGTGAAGTAATTAAAACGGCTTAAGGACACCACGGAAAAAACGTCAAATTTATATCTTATTTACCATTCATCTTTTCACATTGGAATGATGACTCCTTCCTGTTGCTAAGCAAGCCTTAAGGTGAGGTTGTTAGCCCCTCAGCCTTTTCTTGACTGCAGTTTGCTAGGAGTTTATTTTGGCTGATAATAAAATATGGAGTAGTTTACCTAGTGCAGTTGTGGAGTTTTCTGATTCCCAAATGTTTAAAGGAAGAGAAATCCTTTCCTGCTTTCTACTGACGCATCCGGAATTCGCAAATACTGGTTTTATTTCACAATCCCTCATATTCGAATATTTGTCACCTTTTCCTTTACCTTTACTTTGTCTGTCTTTGCAGGCTGATTTCTCTTGGGAGTCCTCTTGGGTATATAATATGTTGACATTGTCCAGCTGAAGATTTAAAGAAAGTAAGAAAGGAAAGAGACGCTAGTACTTATCTAGAGCTTAGTGAATTGTTTGGCGATAGAGTACCGATTTAAAAATGCGAGTCAGCTTTCGTAGACGAAGCAAGGGAAAAATTCACAACATGGCAGAGTAAAAGAACAAAAACAACTAATTCATGAAAGTTTTGGCCGACGTGCAAATATGTTCCTCTCGGGTATATTTGCAATCATCCGCAATCACGTAGAGTTCTAAATGAGATGCATCTGGTTAAAGAGACATTCAATGAACAGATCCTTTAGGGAAAATTGGTGACGGGGTTCCAGTTTCATAGTCTTAATTACAGTCATACATTGAATTGTAGTAGAGTTTAAATTCATTGTGAACAATTTGCATCATGCCCAGATTTAGCTGCGTAAACAGATGCATTAACAGGTGGATTATAGTAGTTCAAGAACACTGCCCTGAAGAACACCAGAAATATTATATTCATGCAGTCATTGTTGTAACCATGCAGTAAAAGTAGGTTTGATATAGTGTAATGTGACTGTAAGTATTTGCATTGAATATACAGCTGAACTCTTCTTAAAAGGAAATAAAGATGGAATAGTATAGATACAGTAACACGAT
Organism: Macrobrachium rosenbergii; assembly: GCF_040412425.1. Taxonomy (NCBI): domain Eukaryota; kingdom Metazoa; phylum Arthropoda; class Malacostraca; order Decapoda; family Palaemonidae; genus Macrobrachium; species Macrobrachium rosenbergii. The sequence goes on from NC_089792.1 coordinate 22,304,932, forward strand.
ATCAGGGGCGTCTTTCAGGAATTGCAGAATGACTGTTGTTTGTGTATGAAGCTGTTGTTAGTGAGGGATAAAGGATATAAGAATTTTTGTGTTGCAGTTTTGAGCTGTTGTGTGAGAGGAGAGACGAGAGTTAGTATTAAAAAAAAGAAAAAATTTAAATCCGTGTGCAAATTGAAACCAGGCAGAAGGCTGTAACGCAAGGGTGGAAAAATGAATTCAGGTGACTATGAAAGGTGTAGTAGAAAGAAAAGAAAATAAAACAACGAATATGAGGAGCTCAAGCGGAGGAGGGCAGCGCCTAGAAATCTCCAAAATAAGTGGAATACAAAGAATGTGTATAGCGTAGAAACATAAAGAATATTTTTGAACATTCTTGTCTCTTAATTTAGATCTGAAAATAGCAAAGTTAAGTTGAGCAAGAGGGAGTTTTAAGACCACTGAGCTGATTAACAGCTTAGTAGGAATGGCTGGTGTCGAAGGATTAGACTTATTTTAAATGGCTAAGAGCCAACTGGTTACATTTGCAACGGGACCTCTACAACTTATTGTGGAATCCGAACCAGTATAGCGAGAAATGAATTTCTATCACCAGAAATAATTTATCTAACTTTTCATCAGCCGGCCGGATCTCGACCTCATTGTTCACTCGGCTTTGCCACTCCAGTCCAACGAAGATTAAACATAAATAATGTAATGATTTAGAGGTCAAAAAGGAATTTAATTGAAGGACGTTAAGAACCGTCGAGAAATGTTTCAGTTGGTTCAGAGGGAACGGGAAAGCTCTTCTTTTCGAAAAGAAGGTCTTGTATGGCAAGAGGGGGGAGGAAGACCGCGAAGGGGTCGGTTTTGTAGGAATGGCAGTATCGGCAGAATTCAAGAAAATGAATAAGATAACTGACATGTGCAAGAGACATCTAGAACATTAAGGCGCCTGCGATTACGGATTCTTTTTTATAGAGATTTTTTTATAGGGATCTGTTATTGTTCACTCAGTTTTGCCAGCCAATAGTGATTATGTATTATTTTAACGATAAAATCTAACTGTAATATCTTTTCAGGCTTGTTTGTTATGATGAAGAAACAGGCATGCCGAAATAAGATGTGTTGGTTCTTAACATGCGCTCTTCTCTTCCTGCTGAGAATTATTAGATTTCCAAAGCATCTGTTTATTGTCACTGTAAGACGCTTGTTCCAACGCACTCTGAAGCCATGCTGCCTTAGGATTAAGGTCTACAACATTAAGGCTTGTTCTCTTTTATACGATTTCTGTGATATTTCGAAAGTAAATTCTCTACCATTTAAAATATTCATTTGCAGTCAATACAACTAAACCTAACTGTGATTGGCTGAAGTTCATGTTGTTTACTACCTAAAGAATACGATGACATTGATTGTGGATATAGACCGAGAACTCCATAAAAAAGCATAATGTGGTTTAAGGTCAGACTGGGTGACATTATAGTATCCATATTATGATAAAATACACATATTTCAGAGTTATGCCACAATTCAAAATGTGGTTTGGTAAAACTAAGGAATAAAAAGATAAGGAATGAAAGATGATATTTTTTTTTTTGTGTCGGTATGTTTACAGTACGGAGGGTATTGTTATTGATATATAAAAAGAATATGGTGAAAAGATTTTTCTCAATGCTGTATTTCAGATATATTTCACTGGTTTGAATTATTGAAAACAAAACATCGTTGCACATGTATCGGTGTTTTTTATTTAAAAAAAGAAAAGAAAAGGGAATATCGAAATGCAATATTCCTTTGACTCAGATTCTGATTGTCGCAAGAGTGAAAATACTGCGCTGTTCTCTTTGCACTCCTCTTAATTAAAGAATAATTTTCGATTGTGTGATTAGTTTAACTTCCAGTTCAGCACTTCATGATCATAGGGACCAGCTCTTCATCACCATGAAGTTGCTGATGACCTTAACGTAGAAGAATTTATTTTCATATGTTTACGTAAATACTGACAATCTTTTTTGTACTCTCATGTAATGAGAATATTAATTGGTAAAACAGAAAAAATAAATTAGGATTTTATTCTGACATTTTGCAAGAGAAAGTATGCCATCTTTGACTTTCACTATCAAGTCTCTGGGCACACAGAAAAAGACCGCGTGGAGTCACAATTGTGACATTACAGTAGGGGAAAGAAAAATGCAGGATATAAATTACAAAATCCCGTGGCTACAGTCTTTAGGAACGAGACATTTGTTGTAATGACGTCATAAAACGCTCCTGCTTTCCAAGTGACTTCAGTTAACGAATCGATCCCCTGGAAATCCTCCAGTGACGATGTGACTGGAAATACTTCAATAAAAACATGGCATAGCAAATTTCATCCATCCCATTGAAGCATAAGTCATTTGACACAGGTGATAGAGACAGTCTCGCGCGATCGACGAGGAGAGAAATCATTTCTTTTGAGGTAGGAGCGGAACGAGGACATGACCAAGAATGATTGGGCGATTGTTGCATGGAATGTGGGAAAACATTCCTGTGGAAAAAGAATTAAATACCTAAAGGAATGATGATTATACTGAGAGGTATATTAAAGCTTGGCGCTATCATGTAGGGTTTTCATTCTGTAAGAAATTGAGCTATCTGCTTTGCAAGATGCTAACAATATAATATTCTTAACTGTGTTTTTGCATGGTACGAAACACTGGTTCATATAAAACTATGCCCTTTTTGATGTTATTAATTGTTCATGTGTGGATGATATGGGCCATGTCAAGAGAATGTATGAATCTTAACACTGAGATGCTGAGTCTTGGTAATCTTGGTAGTAAAAGGTAGCCTAGTGTTAGCAACTTGTCTATATCTGAAATACAGTGCAAATTTCCCAATAATTATGACATACATCGTTCAGCACTAACTAGGATTCTCCCTTCCTCTAATTTAACGATAAGGAGGATAGGCATCCAGTTTTAACAATTGCATAAAGGAAGTCTAGTGATTCTTGCAGATGTATGAATGGAAAAATTGATGCAGACAAGCGTGTAATGCTCTGCTGTACAGACCTGTGCTAAATGAATTTTCAAATATAGCAGAAATTTTTATGTGTTCACCTTGGTTACGGCATTGTCATGTGATCTCATGACGGAAAACGCTGCCAGGACAAATAGTTCAACTATAAGAGGGGTAATGGAAGAAAGAAAAGGAGTAAAATTCTCGAATAGCTTTGTAAGGTACGAGGCTCTCTCTCTCTCTCTCTCTCTCTCTCTCTCTCTCTCTCTCTCTCTCTCTCTCTCTCTCTCTCTCTCTCTCTCTCCAAGCGTTCCAGTCACACAAACACGTTTTGTGAAGGTATGAACTCGATGGTCCATCGGTTTGATTAGTGTCTTATACTACTCACTTGCTGAATGAGGAACTTTCTGCCCTCGTCTTTGTTCCCCGAATGATTTAACGTGACCATTCAGTGTAAATGTTTTGTTTTCTTCAGTTGAAAAATAGTGGAGAGTTGATGGGAGAGAAAGAAAGAAAGAGAGTTGGCAGAATTGATAATTAACTGTTCATAACTATATACTGTAGGAGGACTTTTATACAATAGATACAAAAGAATTGTAACCAGCCACCTACTGCTTCATTCATGCTCAACTGAATGAAATAAGAGTAGAGAAACGACAAAGTGATGCAAGGTGACCTTTAATGTCTAGATGTAAAACTGTCATCATCATCATATATATATATATATATATATATATATATATATATATATATATATATATATTTTTATAAATATACTGCTGTTATATTTCGTAACATTTGATTGTAAATAATATCAGCCTGACTTGAAGACCGAGAGAAAAGCCATTGTCCGCATTAGTGATGTCTTTGTTAGCTTTTCAGTTCAAACTTTAACATCCGTTGGAGAAAGGAATAGGTAGCATTTAGGCATTTAACCCCATTTTTTGTGATGTTAAATTTCCATATTCAACTTTAAGAATAGGTGGTCCTAAAGTCCTTTTTTCCTTTCTACCTGTCTCTCGTCTCTCTGTTTTTAACAGAGCATAGACGCCCTAGGCATGACTGTGTTGCCTGTTTTGACCCAGCGCCGGTCAGGGAAATGTGACAGAAACAGAAACTATCTCACAATTATGGATCTCAAGGTTCAGACGTCTGGAAATGGTGGCCCTGTCCCCTTTCTTTTTATTATCCTTTGTTAGTGAAGTGAAGAAGCAATTGTTGACCCCCTCAAATACTGTTGGTCAGAAACGTTATGCGTCCTATTCGGAAGTAAAGTCATTTTTGTTCAAAATTTCACCCATTCTTTTATCTTTTTTCTGTATTTCCCATTTCTTTTGTTTCACTCCTTCATCCCCACTTACTGTATATGTGTTTATAAATAGTCTAGATTAAACTCAGTTTAATTATTATATTGTTGTACAGTTACAACCCCAAAATATTCCAGTAAAATACCTAAGATTTAGGGTAAGCAAAAAATCACCACGGTTAAATCTCGATGCTTTTGTATGCCTCGCGTCCGAATGTTTGAGAAGAACATTGCGTTTAAAATCAAATTCATCTCAAATATTCTTGTTAAGGTTAATTAACTTAACTGGCGACCTTTGGCTAATTAACAACTGTCTTTGAGGTTAACTTTTGGCTTTCAAGTGGCAGGTTACGTGTAATCTTGGTTTGCAGGGCATCAAAAACTAAACGTGGACGAATTGAATAATACATGATCAATTTGTAAGACCGCATTCGGTTCCGAAATATATATATATATATATATATTGGATATATATATATATAATATATATATATATATATATATATATATATATTCCCTTGTATATATAGCAGAAATTAAAAATGAATATTCATGTGCTGTCTGTTACACTGATGGATGAGAGAGAGAGAGATAGTTTTTTAAGTGTGTGATGTCTTTGTTAACAAAAGATTTAGAAGTAATTGGTCTCCATTACCTTTATGTTGGGCAAGTCAGTTACTGGCAAAATCTTTTGAGTGGTGAAAGTTAGCAACATCCATTAGAAAGTAAGAGGATTTTCCTTTTTTTGTGATGTTAAAAGGTTTAGGGATCTCAGTGCTCTTTAGTCATTGTTGTCTTAAAGAGAAATCTCTCTCTTAGAACAAGAAGGCTATCTCTCTCTCTCTCTCTCATTGTGTTGCCTAGCCCTTAATACGGTCTCGGGTTTCTTTTGAAATGTGACACAAACAGAGATTATCTCACAATTATGGATGTGCTATTCAAGGATTCATGGTTTTCCTTAAAATAGTGCAGTATTCAGTTGTTGAATATTTTTGGTTGTGTGACGTCACTGACGATGGCTTAGTTGGGGTTATCAAATACTTTGTCCTCAGAATCTTATGCTTTACCTATTCGGAAGTGCATTGTCTTCTAAATTTCACAGAACAGTGACTCATCGCCTTAGCGTTTTGTTGGTACCTTTTCTCTCATTTATTCACTGGTCTCTGATTCATCGACGAATATTTTTTTATAAGCATAGGCTTAATTACTTATAACTCAGTTTAACTCAGAGGGTACTGTGGTTGTTCAGTTACAAATACCAAAATCTTACGCAGTGTATGGGAAATGTACTCCAGCTGTCTGAAGTGTATATAAAGTCGAAGCGAAGACTAAATCACCAGAAGAAACATTCTCTCTCTCTCTCTCTCTTTCTCTAACAAAAGGGTAAAACTACTACTCATTTACATTAAGTATATGTAGAATATATATATAAGATACTCATTGTAAAGTGGATAATTTATATCAAGTATAATGATTTAGAAAATCCTTTTCGAGTAGAATTAAGTATAAGATAATCTGTATAAACATAATCATTTATATAATCTATATAAAATATATATTTACTATAGTTATATATATATTATCATTTTTAAGTAAATAGATTACGATTAAGAATAAGATAATGTTAACAGGTGGAATTATGTCGCCCTCTCTGTTAACTCAGCGTTGATTAAATCAAGCATTGCACAATTTATTACCTGGAACGGATTGAAACTGGCAGAGTCGGGCCTTTCTGATACGGTTTCCTATCTGTGCCGCTAAGGACATCACATGCTGGAATAATCATCACTACTAGAAATTGAAACGCTGGACGAAGAGTATTATTTGTGCAATTTGTAAAACGTCCTGTCTGTCTGGCTGTCAGTTCTGTGGAGGACATTCGGTTCCGAAATTAAGTTTATACTTGACAAAGCTTTTGGATACATCAGCATGCGCAGTGTATTCAACTTTTATTACAAAGAGGCTGCAGGGACGGAAGTATAATTCCCTTGTGAAAGTCGGTCACAAAGGAAATTAAAAATGTAGAGAGAAAAACTTGAAGGCTAACACTGATGGATGAGAGAAGCAAGGAGGAAATTGAAGTTTTCACCAGACTGTGAAAACAAAAGACTGAGGAAGTAATTGGTCTCCATTTCTTTTGTTGCCAAGTCACAAGAGGCTAAGGCGAACTGTGTGTTCACTTTCATTGAAGACTGGCAAAATCAATACTTGAAATAAAGTTAGGCCGTCTTCTATTAGAAAGTAAGAGGATTTACAGATTTTAGAAAAATAAGTTTTAGAGGACTTATCAGATACTTTTTAAGTTCATTGTTGTCTTAAAGAGAAATAAAGGATCTTAGAACAAGAAGGCAGTATTCCTAGAACTATTGATCAAGGAAAATCTAGTCCGTAATTAGAAAAGATAAGGTCGATAATTGAAAAGATAAAGTATTAAATTTCCAACCAGTGTGTTGGAGTAAAGTATAAACCAAAAGTGACGTGAGAGAATAGTTTAATTCTATTTGTTTCCACAGTTTTCAGGCATAATATGAATAGAGGCTGTGTAAATGAGAAATTATTCATCGGACTGGAACTAGTTATTTATGGAATGAGTTGTCAGAGATTTCTTTTTGCAATGCGACGATATATTGAGGAAATGATCTTTGATACAGTATGTAAATTCTGTCTTTTAATGCAGCTTAACTTTAGGTACGTCATATTATGAGAAGAAACATTCACAAGACAATAATTATTTTGAGATCATGTAATGGAAAAGTTGGCTCAACGTACTACTCATTTACATTGAGTATAAGTAGAATTATTACGTATAAGATACTCTATAAAGTGGATAATTTATATCAAGTATAATGATTTAGTATAAGAAAATCCTTTTCGATTAGAATTAAATATAAGATAAGCTGTATAAATATAATCATTTATTATAAAATAATTTGCATAAAATATAATTATTTACTATAAGTAGAGTTATCAAGTATAAGGTTAGCATTTTTAAGTAAATACGATTACGATTAAGAATAAGATAATGTTAATAGGTAGAATTATGTCAGAATAAACGCTCAATAAGAACGTTGGTGTAAGTTAGCATTGCTTAAGATAAGTTGTATAAATATAATCATTTAGTATAAAATAATTTGTATAAAATATAATTATTTACTATAAGTAGAGTTATCAAGTATAAGGTTATCATTTTTAAGCAAATACGATTACGATTAAGAATAAGATAATGTTAATAGGTAGAATTATGTCAGAATAAACGCTCAATAAGAACGTTGGTCTAAGTTAGCATTGCTTCAATTTCCCTTGGCCGGGTGAAACTGACCTGACTTGAAACTGTGGCAGGGACGGAAGTCGCGTTATTCTGAAATTATTTCTCGAAAGAAGTTTTGGGTTAAAATCCTACGGTGCCGCAGAATCGGACGAGGCTCCCTTCATTCGGCGACTAAACTTTGCGCATTCCGAAGGTCCTTCAACTCTCTTACTTTGAAAACTTTGAAAATGTCGGATTGTCTGTCCGTCTGGCTGTCAGTTCTGTGGAGGACAGATCCAGTGTTAGTCAGTCGGTTTTTCTTTTTCATTTGTTGCACTTGTTGCATTGTAGTAAGAGTATTAATTTATAAATATATAGTCTTATATTATATATATATATATGATATATATTGTATATATATAAATTGATATACTTGAATATACATAAGATATATATATATATATATAATATATATTGATTGATTGATATATATATATATATATTTTATATAGATGTGTGTGTAAAAACATTTTGTTATTAATATATATATATATATATATATATATATATATATATATAAAAATTCAGGTTTTGTATAAAAATATAAATTCAGATTTTAGATCACAAAATAGTTTCGTTATATATAACAAAAGATTGTGTGCTTCAGGCTTTATACCTCTGATAAGCCATCACTCACACATATATATAATATGTATAAATATATTAATCTATATCTATATCTGTACAGTATATATATAAATGTATGTATTTGTCTGTGTATGTGTGTGTGTACTTCCAGCATAACTATGAAATGTATTGAGCAATTTCCAGCATAAATATGAAATGTATTGGTGCAATTTCATTCACCAAACTTGGTATTGTCAAAGCTGTGACTTACTGTTTGGAGGAGATTACATTCACCAAAGACTTCTTGAGCATCAAAGGGGGTTGAGGCTGGGAAGGGCTTCCCTGAAACGAGGCTGGTTCTGCCTGTGGACTTATTAACTTAGATAAACATTACAGGTTTATCATTGTCCTCATTGTTGATGTAGCCGGTGCGAGGGTCTTCATTCACCAAAGCATATGTTGAGGTATACATATGACTTATTGTTTGGAAAAGAATACTGTGGGGATTGACATCACTGGCACCAAATGGGGTGTAGTAGGGAGGGTGTGATTCATGTAAAAATAACCGAAAACGACAGATAATAGTGTCTAATCCACAGTTTTTGAGGTTGTCAAAGAGATGAAAAGTGACACTCTCTGGTGCGATGCCCTCACCAAAGTCAAGTTCAGCCCATTGATAGGGTGGGGGGTCTGAGAAGGGGTGAAATATAAAATTGTCAAAAATGTTGGGCTCATTGTTGATTAGACAAGGAGAGGGTCTTCATTCAAAAGCATATGTTTTTATTGTCAAAGATACCACTCATTCCAACGGATCTTCATTTAACAAAGAGATTGTGAATTTCCAGTGAGACTTGCGTTCTTGATCACGATCAACAAGGCACAGGGACAGTCTGTCAAGTACTGTGGAGTGGATTTGAGATCATGTTTTTCTCATGGAAAACTTTATGTTGCTTGCTCAAGGGTGGGTTCACACAAGAATTTATTTATTCTTACTTCTGATAGTGAAACTAAAAATGTTGTTTACAATCAAGTTTTGTGTTAAAGAATATTACAGTGAATTTGTGAGACGTTCATTGTATAATTTGTATACTGTATTTATATTTTTAAAAGCATTTTGAATAAAAATTCATTGATATTACACTATAGATATATTTGATTCCTTTTCCTGTCTAATAAAGGGTTGAGATAAATAAATATCCGGGTGTGTTCTATGCTTTGGGTGTATTCTATGGTCTGGGTGTGATCAGTGCTCTGAGTTTTTACCTGGTGCGCTTCATTCACCAAAGAATATAGTGAGGATTGTCAAAGCTAATATATCATTGTTGATATATATATATATATATCTTATATATATATGTTGAGGATATATAGCTATATTGATTGTTGATGAGATTTCTTTTTATATCCAGCTAGTTTAATTGTAACATTTTTTATTTCATGTAACCTCATGAACTCTTATGATTAAGTAATGATTTAATAATTTTGTGTATGATATATATATAATTTATATATATGTATATGTGATGATTTATTTATATACATATATGATGTGCTGGTGCATATATATATTCATAAAAACTAGTGAGGATTGTCTCTCTCTCTCTCTTCTTGATCTCTGGTGCTCTGTTCATTCTCTCTATGGTGATGATTGTCAAAGCTCTCTGACTCTTGTTTTTTGCTGGTGGTTTCTTCATTCACCAAAGAATATAGTGAGGATTGTCAAAGCTGTGACGTCATTGTTGATGTAGCCTAGTATAATTAATTCTCCAATCATAAGTGATGTTGTCACTCAAAACGTCATTTTGAATCCACTTTCTTCATCCTCAAAGTGTCTCCTCTGACCATCATTATTTGATGTCATTCTTGATGACGACGATGCTTCATTCACCAATTCATTGTCAAAGCTGTGACGTCACTGTTGAAGTAGCTGGTGCTTCCTCTAAATTCTATTTTTGATTGCAGTATACCGTGCGTACTTGATGTACCACTTTGGTCTGTACTCACCAAAGAATATAGTGAGGATTGTCAAAGCTATGACGTCATTGTTGATGTAGCTGGTGCGAGGGTCTTCATTCACCAAAGAATATAGTGAGGATTGTCAAAGCTATGATGTCATTCTTGATGTAGCTGGTGCGAGGGTCTTCATTCACCAAAACACATCTATGCCGAAACCTCGTGGTACGTTATGATCAATCCTAGGAATCTTGTTGTTGTCTTCTTCAATTGGTGTTTGAAGCAAGCTATTTTAGATGTCTGTTTGTCTGTCCGTCCACACTTTGTCTGTCCGCCCTCAGATCTTAAAAACTACTAAGGCTAGAGGGGCTGCAAATTGATATGTTGATCATCCACCCGCCAATCACCAAACATACTAAACTGTAGCCCTCTAGCGTCTGTAGTTTTTATTTTATTATGGTTAAAGTTAACCATGATCGTGCGTCTGGCAACGCTATAGGACAGGCAACCATCTGGCCTTAGCTGAAAGTTTCATGGGCCGCGGCTCATACAGCATTTACCGAGACCACCGAAAGATAGATCTATTTTCGGTGGCCTTGATTATACACTACAGAAAACTCGATTGCATCAAAGAAACTTTGGCGTATTTTTTACTTGTTTTTTTTACTGATACCACTGTCAGTTTTTGGAGTTAACCCTTAAACACTTTGGGGAAATGTAAATGGGCGGATGGTACAAACAACTGCATTGCAGGAAAGGAATTACCGTGGCATGACCATATAAGTAACTGGCAATAGTTAGCCTCCATGAAAGTAATTTTCGTTCAAGGAGCATTCTTTATTTTTCTCTGGACTGGAACATTTGGCGAGTCGCAAAAAAATGAAGACAAGATTGAGAGAGAGAGAGAGAGAGAGAAAGTTTGGTTTCTTGATGTAGTTGTTTTTTGGAAGTTCAGTTGTTTTAATTGTACTGTTAAATGTTTCTCTTATTGCGAAATTAAGAAAATAATATGTAAAGAAAACTATATAATCGTAATCAAACCAATCTCCTCTAATCCAGCCCACAAAAAAAGGTAACAAAATCTTGAAGAATAGTTCAGACAAAAATATCATTGTCAACACGGTTTTCCATCATGTTGTTGAGATTTTTGTAGCTTCAGCTAACGATAAAGATTCTTTAAAATATGTGAGATTAAGCTAAATATAATTAGGATTTAACATACCCATCAATAAAAAAGTTGATAAACTTTCATAATATTGTTACTATACCGTTATTCTGTGATGCTTATTTTTTTGGTGATCATTTCGATAGACTTGCACTTGGCCACACTGCGTCAGTCGTTTTTTGTTAGCCCCTGCCGGAGGGTGACTCGAATTCTTATCGCATCACATTTTCCCAGTCTTTTCGAGATATTGGACACTGCGTTGATTAGAGGAGTTTATTTTTAGAAATTCATTTCTCGCTATAATGTGGTTCGGATTCCACAATAAGCTGTAGGTCCCGTTGCTACCAGTTGGTTATTAGCCACGTAAAATAAGTCTAATCCATGCCAGCCCTAGGAGGCTGTTAATCAGCTCAGTGGTCAAAACTCTTTTTCGAGATATTGGATACCAAGGAAACGAATGAAAATAGTGGTTACAGGTGTAAAAGAAATTTCTAATGAATAATGATTTGAAACTGTAAACAAAAAGCAATGCCATAACATCATTTATAACATGGGCCATCAAAATTGATTTCCTCAAGAAACACAAGGAAGATTTCGGAAGGCCTCTGAAATACCTTAGGTTGAAGATGAAGACATTTACATATTGATGTGTCGTTGCCTGGGTGATATGAATTAATGAGAGAATAACATTACTGATGATATTATACCAGAATATAGAGACTGTATGTCATAATTATGCCATCCGTATTCGGAATCCACATAGTTTCATAATTCCCATGTTATCCTACAGTTTCAGTTTACACGAATTATTACAGGTATGAACAAGATAACGTATATGAAATGGTTTCATGAATATTTCCCTGTTATTGTCCATTGAAATAGAAAGGAAAATTACAGTATATGTTAGCTGGTTCGTGTCTTTGTTGTCTCGTGAGGCACGTCCCACATTGCATACAATGTTTCATCCAATAATATGATTTATTGCATCGCACTACGCACTTACAATAGAAGATTTCTTATTGTCTGTCATTTTGTTAACGGTCGAGATATAGAGAGCATCAGCCACTCGTATTATTTATATATCCATATTGATAACGACTTTCACTAATTGTTATTAGTTTTGTCACAAATAAGAATTAAGGAAGATCCAACGAATTGGCATTCAGCATCCCCTATCATTTTTGGATGTTAATTGTTCGTTCAATAATGACTTTCTTCTGTACACTAGATAAAGAACAAGCTAAGGTACTCGTGTTTCGCTGAAGATGAACTCACTGATTAATTCCTTTGTCCTTCAGATTCGAGAAGGTTAGGAAAACCTCGGGAAATCGGAAAATTAGAAATGTATATTATTGTAAAATATGGTAAGAACGTCAGATTTGAATTTGACCTCTTCAAGGTAATGGTTAAACTTCTCTATGAATATTGTAAATCACATTTGACTGGTATATTTCATTCTAATATCCTTTTCTGATATTCGGCGTCTGCTTTACTCTAAGCAATGAAAATTCAGAGAAGGTTTATTTTTACGTCTACACATCATTTGCAGTTCTGTCAAGTCCTGATTGACAAGAATGGCAATACTTTTAGGTTCTATCTTTTCACTGTGCAGTGATTGCTTCCTTCCTTTGTCAACATCATGGTGAAAAATTAGCGAGCATTTCTTCTGAGTCATGTTTATTCTCTTATATTGCCTGGTGTTAAATATATTACTTGTAAACCTGAAATAGATGAATTTGAACCCAGTTCCTAAATTGTGAAGGCGTTTTCCCTCTTGTTCCATGCCGCAGAGTTCTATCGCAGAACTTATTCAAAAACCTCATTCATCTTCAAGAATGTCTCTGAACTGAAGATAAATATTTATGAATGGAGCTTTTTTTTTTTTTATTGAGTTTTCTCTTGAAGAAAACCTGTCCTTTTGGCTTAGCCTTGGGAAATCATATATATCCTGACAAAAGGAAACACTGGACTACCCGCACAACGTAAAATAACATGGATTCATTCCCCGTAGGTGTGTACCGCCGTCAGTGCACCTCACGCGATGCACTGTAGGCATTACTAAAGGTTCTTTGCAGCGTCCCTTCGGCCCCTAGCTGCAACCTCTTTCGTTCCCTTTACTGTACCTCTTGCCATCTTGCCATCCACCCTCTCCTAACGATTATTTCATAGTGCAACTGCGAGGTTTTCTCCTCCTGTTACACCTTTCAAGCCTACCTACTCTCAGTTTCCTTTCCAGCGCTGAATGACCTCAGTGGTCCCAGTGTTTGGCCTTTGGCCTCAACTCTATATTCCAACACGGATTCATTAGCAAACCGTGAACCATTATTCGTCGACTGTCACCTTCCGAATGAAGTTGAGACACATCACACTTGACGGAAGAGGCAAAGAAATGAGGAAAATTCAGGCGTCCGGAAATATTCTGGGCTGTGTCAAAGTTTCCTCATCCATCAGTTTCCCCCCCTCGTGGTTTCCAGCCCTCGGGGTTTGCACATATTTCCAAGTCTTCTTCCTTTTCTTTTGTCAGGACTCGGTTTTTTTCCCGTCAGGACTCTGTAACTTTGAATTTCCCGAATCTTTTGTTGATCTGTTGGCTAAACTTGAATAGTACTTCTTGTAATTAACATAGCATTATTTTATATAATTAGAACATTTTATATCATTGTTTTTATATATATAAACACACACACACATATATATATATATATATATATATATATATATATATATATATATATATATATATATATATATATATATATATATATATATTTCAGCACTATTAAATATGAATATCCCATAACTGATAAATTATGGATAATCGTATATGGCGATTCATTTTCCTATTTTATGTGGTGTTTTGGCAAGTACAGTATAAGTAATGTTGGGTACTTTGAGGAGTTCGCCATCCTCCTCATTTGTAATGTACGTTTTCTGTGAATGATCAGGATGTACATAATGCTGTACATAATAGGTTATGCTCTATTATTGTTATTTGCTTTTTTCTTCTCGTTAGGAATATCATTTGTAGTTTACTTGACAGTTTCTTGGCATTTTTACTGTAAATCTTGAAATATATATATATATATATATATATATATATATATATATATATATATATATATATATATATATATATATATATATATATATATATATATATCTTATATATATATGGCATCATACATAGCTAGTTCTTGACAATTAAGAGTAATAAGATAACAAAGCTCTATTTACGTAGAAAAGTAAAAGTTAAAAAAAGTAGTTCCAGTGTATTTATTGATTTGTAAGCCCTAGGAGAGCTGTTAATCAGGTGATTGTGATGGAAAACATCAGTATATAAACTGATGTGATTTGAATAATGGTTGATTTTCATGGATAAACATCAGTATTTCTAATGATGTGATTTTAATAATGGAATTATTTTAAAAAAAAATTTTCCCATATATATGTTTTTGTGTAAGACCTATATATTGCTATATAATATATATATATATATATATATATATATATATATATATATATATATATATATATATATATATATATATATATATATATATATATATATATATATATATATATATATATATATATATATATATATATATATTAAAATTTTGGTCAAAGGCCAAGCGTTGGGACCTATAAGGTCATTCAGCGGGTAAAGGGAAATTAAGAGTAACAAGAGAATGTGAACGGAGGTACGGCAAAGGGAATAGGAGGGTGTTGCAGCTAGAGCCCGAAAGGAACGCTGCAGATAACCTTTAAGTGATGCCTGCTGTGCACTGCCTTAGGTGCACTGACGGCACTAAAACCCCCCCCCCTCCACGGGGATTTAAAATTACGCCAGAGTTGAGGGAAAGGTAAGTTAGCCGATGTAATGGTATGAAAAGTAAGAAAAGTGACGAATGGTTGTTTTAGAAATGAAAAGGTCAGGTAATTGGACGCTGTGAGGTGCCCCAGGGATAGTTCCCTGAATGTTGTTTGTAAAAGCTCTTAGCAAATAATTAAGTAAATAAATGTATAGATGGAAAAGTATTGAAGATGAAGACGAGATCATTCAAGAAGGGTGAAACTTATAAGTACTGATTTAATTTTCACGAAATATCTGAATACTTGAGGTGGAAATAAGGTCAAATAAGATGGGATTTACAGTATTGGAAAACGGAGTATTGATGGAATTACTTTTAATAGGTAGACGTAAGATCATTAAAAAAAATGTTCAACAGTATAAAGTTTAAGAGAAAACGATAAACAAAAACGGGAGTAAATCAAATACGATTCATTAAAAACAAAAAAATGGAGGATGAAATAAAGTTTTATGAATGAGGACTAGATACAAATATTTTTCAAGATATGGATGCTAGAATGAAGGACTGATAGAACAGACTCCCTCTTTCAATACACAGAGCGAAGATTTAACCAGTTACTGAATAGACAAAAACAATAAACAGAGGAAGGCAGGACTGATATAGGAGCGAATCATGGAGCTGACGCACAAGATGGAGAAGGGAAAGGAAAAATGCTTGATTGGATTGCGAGAATGATGTCATGTTATAGGAGTCGAAGAGGTCTGTACGCTTGGCTGCATGGATGAGAGAATATCTCTTCAAGAGTGGATTGGAATGAGTGGCGATAAAAAGGGAGTTTATGAAATGTAGATCAAACTCTTGCTGGGTAAATCACTGATGACTGTAAGGAACAGTTGCGAACAAAAAAGGATATCTATATACTTGTTGTGTCTGCAACACAGAAAGACGTGTTTTGTGGGCGGTAGGAGGATGGATAAGACCAATGGAAATTGCATATAATTTTGTTTAGAACACTTGTAAATTTGGTATACTAAAGGGTTCTTTGTTGTGTAAGAATGTTTAATACTTATTTTTTAATTATATATATATTAACATTATATATATACACATATATGTATGTATGTATGTATGTATGTATAAATATATTTGAAAATTTCTGATTCACATCGGGACATCAGAAAACATTATCTGCCAGTAGTTCATTGTATTCATTCGTGGCCAATGTATAAAATCTTACTTGTGAGATGTTCAGTTAATATTAATTTCCATTTTTTTTTTTATTTGCATAGTAGTGTCTTATTATCTGGGACATTTGAAAATAAATATTGTAATGTTAGACAAAATTTGAGAGATGTCAGATCTCTTAAATACCACAATGAAAGAAAATTCTAGAAATATCTATTATTATCAAGTGAAATTAAGATTCTACTTTACCTCCCTAGGGGATAGTGCTGTCATTGCACCTCATGCGGGGCACTGTAGGCATTACTGAAGGTTCCTTGCAGCGTGCCTTCGGCCCCTACCTGCAACCCCTTTCGTTCCTTTTACTGTACCTCCTTTCATATTCTCTTTCTTCCATCTTACAATTGATTCTCTTCAATCTTACTTTCATGCACCCATCCTCCAAAGTATTTTTAATTTGATTCATATTTTAAAATGGCACTGGCATGTTTCCGTTTCAGTGCTGAATGACCTCATAGGTCCCAGTGCTTGGCCTTTGGTTTAAATTTTATAGCAAATTCAAATCACTTTATAATCGCCTCAGTTAAAATTTATCGCCTCAAATTACCATAATTTATCAAAAATGTAGGAAAAATAAAAGAAATTACCTATATTACATTTTTTAAGAGTTTGTTATGAGTATTTCTTTACAGATGAAAACCAGATTGAGAATTATTTTAAACTTTTGAAAAGTAATTTGCGTATCTTATATATGCTTGCGATATGAACCCTCCAACGCAATGGGCTACCTTGAAAAAGCATAAAACGCAATCAGCATTATATATTATATATATATATATATATATATATATATATATATATATATATATATATATATATATATATATATATATATATCAATAACAGAATAATCAATTTATTGGTCGATTTTGATGAACGTTTTTAGACTTGAAATCTCGCCATTTTGAATTGTTCATTTTCTAATTTTACTTCAACTGCTCTTTTGATGGTTTTTTGTCCTTTGTATCTCTGCAGTTGAAGAGAAGTAGCTTATATTTATTCATCTTTTTGAAAAAGTCTAACTTGCCTTTATAAAATGTGTAAAGAAATTAATTCTTCTAACATTTTGGTGTAAAAATAACATCACATTGAAATGAACCCTCCCCCTGTGTCTCTCTCTCCTCCTCCCTCCAAAGCACGCTTTTATGATCTCTTTATCTACCTGTTTGTAGTTTCCCTGAATTATCTTATAACACCGATTTCCTCAATCATTACAACTTTTGCCTTTTTCTCCCAGGGCTGTAAAGGCGAGTTTCGACAGCACTCCTGGCCCACCTCGAAATTGCACTTTTTCTTCTCTCTCTTTCTCTCTGGTTCTTACAAATATATCCACTATTGCTCTGGCTTCTGTTTCTTGCTTGAGTACGTCTGGTGGCAAGACATCGTTACAATGTTGGCGGTACTACAGAAAAAAACCGTGGTCATGCCACTTCTTCAGTTGTTCTCTTTCTTTTCCGTTCTGGAATGAATTTTCTTAGAACGAATGATTGTAATGTTACTTCTTATTCCCTTGCTCTTGTTAGGGTTTTATTTCATTATGATGATTTCATTTTGGGGAAGGGGTTTGTTATTTGGTGTGTAAACAAAGACATAGTATGCTGTATGGAATGTGAGGTTCATCTTAAATCTTTTTTTAATAAACAAAAATGGTCCAAAGGAGAGTTACTTCAAGAATGCGTTCGGGAATATTTATTCTGTTTCCTTGTATTCCTAAGCGAAGTCTGAAGTAAAAATTTGGTTAAATAACATATTCTGTACCTCAGAAAACATAAGGGACTAAAAGAATGGGATTAAACTGCAATTTCAGTTATGAAAGATGGATACGGTTATTAATAAGTTGTTCCATACTGAAGTAAAAACTGTTCTGAAATATGTCGTCATTCTTAATTATTTGAGCATGAAAAGGCTGAAGACATTCAAGCCTTTAAATCTTTGGAATAGAAGATTATGTCTATCTATATATCAATCTATCTGATGTAACTAATAACACTTAACTATAAAACCACAATGAAAAATGGAACATTGTAGACAATCTGTCGTTGATAGGAGCACATTCATCACTTTGATAAATGACTGACTGGTGGGCAACCGTAAAATTCATTGCATGAGGTTATAGCAGAAAGCTAAGATAGTAAAACTAGGATTTCATTCTGGGCGCCCTATAAATTCTCAATATGTTTTGTGTTCTATTGTTAGCGATAACTTGTGTCTGATATGCAGGGGCAAAGTGGTAAGGCATGTATTTCCTTTACTAATGCATGTTGGCTTTGTATACAAGGTGTTGGAAGGGATGTAGCATAAGATTTGATAATTATGTGTAGGCTATATATATATATACACACAAGGGTGTATATGTGTGTGTACTGAAGCTAATAAGTGGAATTCACGAGATGACACTTGTCAGGATGCACACAAAATTTCAAGGGTGTTAATGTGCTCTGAACATTGAATCTTTGACGTACAACAGGAACTCTTGTGTGTACATTGAAAAAAAAAAAAACCTTAGTTTTTTCGTTACAGTGAACATGTAGGTTCTTTCTTCAACTCAGGATTCGTTGGACAAGGCGGTAGAGTTCTCGGCTAGCACTGCCCGAATTCGAGTCTCCGGCCGGCCAATGAAGAACTAGGCTATTATTTCTGGTGATAAAATTCATTTGATAATCTTTGACCACAATAAAAAATCTTAGTTTTTCCTTCACAGCCCTAGAACTGTTAATCAGCTCAGTGGTTCTTTCTTCAACTTTCTTTCTTCAACAACTTACCTCAAGTTAGAAGTAAAGCATATCCTGAAAAAGGTTACGTGAATTACTAGAAATAGGCAGAACTAGGTGTGGATTTCCCCCGGGTTCTAGGAATCAGTTATATTCTAGGAGTCATTTACATACGTTGCTAATTAAACCATGTAAAAATTTGTAGTCTTTTATAAGCCTGGTTGGAAAGAGTTGGAATTATGTGCGGCTTCCTCGTGTGACATTTTTACCCTGGAATGAGGTTGCAGTCATTTTTTCCTCAAAATCCCCAAGTTTCTGGGACAACTTGTTCCAATTTAGCACTTTCCTTGAATCTGTTTCAGAGGTCTTGGTTTTAAAGGGAATTGCTGATAGTTTTATAATGCATGGGTGATGAGGGAAGAGTTTCTGCTGAGAAATATCCTGCGATACCGGTAAAAACCAGCAAATTTAAGTTGTGTCGTCGGTCACAAGGTCTAGAGATTATATCTAGACCTTGGTCGGTCATCAAATCGAATACAACAAGTGACTCGCGGCAAATCCGAACACTTAATATTATTAAACAGTTTGTGCTGTTAATAAAACGCTTTTATTTCTATATTTATCAACAGAACTGCTGCATCGTGTGTTCACAATAACCCTTATTACTTTTGTAGTCAAGGTACTCTCCGCCTACACACACACACACACACACATGTAGTTTCTTACGTATTCCGCACTACAGAATTTGAGAAAAAGCTACAGGGATTACAATTAACCTGTCTATGTTTCCGTATACTGTTAATTGCCATTATTATTAAATAAAAAGGATGGTTCCGCTATTTTCTTTCCCCCAGTTTAAGAGAATCTTTGCAACTTCAGGAGAATATTAACCCTTTGTTTTATGCGTGATATCTCATAGGAGTCAATAGTAACTTGCCCACCCTGGGTCCCAGTGAGATAGGGTTCATGGGTTTTGGGTCCCCATATGCTTGGCTGCTGAGCCATTGACAGCCAATGCCCTGATTCCCCCTGGTCCTAGCTTAGGTGTAAAGGATACCTGGCCACTCATCATTCGTTCATGTTTGGTCTCTAGAATAAAGTAAAATAGTGAAATGAACTGTCCCTTGCCTCTTTCATCTCAATCTGTTTTCGTGTTCCTTATATTTGGATGAACGTAATTTATAATATATATATAAATATATATAAATATGAATATATTTATATGTTATATATATATATATATATATATATATATATATATATATATATATATATATATATATATATATATATATATATATATATACACACATATATTATATGTATATATGCATTTATATATGCATATACAGTATATACATATATACATATATACGCATATACATATATATACACATATATTTATATATATTTATTATATATATGTATACATCCTTTGATATCAAAGTAATTGTGCAGAGTAAAATGTCGAATGAAAATCTGTGAGAGAGAGAGAGAGAGAGAGAGAGAGAGAGAGAGAGAGAGAGAGAGAGAGAGAGAGAGAGAGAGAGAGAGAGAATAGGAAAATTGCCTGAGGCCGTTTGGGATGTAGAAGTCAAGTTAAAAATACACAGTGTTAAGGAGTCTAAAGAAAACAATGGAATAATGCAGTCGGAGTGCTCGCATCTGCAAATGTGTCAGGAAGCTAAAGTGTGAAATTCAAATGCAAATGAAAGATATATTTGAGAAACGTTATTTAAAAAGGCAGCTGGCTAACATAGAACGGTTTTCTTTTAATTCAGAACTTGATTTCAACGCGTTATCTGTTCAGTGAATATTTATTTCTTAAGTTGTATAACAAAGCTTTGTTGTCTAATGCGTGACAATTTTATAAATATATTTACGTACCACACCGATTTCATTTCTGTATCTCTTTCCCTCTCAACCAAAGTTGTTTATTGTTAACTTTTAACCAGGGATGTGATACACATATATATAATATATATATTATATATATATATATATTATATATATATATATACATGTACATATATATATATATGTATATATATATATATATATATATATATATATATATGAGCATTAAACTGATTGTCATTATATATATATATATATATATATATATATATATATATATATATATATATATATATTATACATATATATACACTAGTTTAGTGTTAAACTGATTGTCATTAAGCAGTGCTCTGCCAGTTTAGTATCTTTTAAATCTTTGAAATCTGCTCTTCCGTGTTTCTAATTTGACTCTTTGGTAATTTAAATTAGGTTATGATGAAATGACTTCATTCTTGAAGGAGTACAGAAGTGTTGATTAAAAATGAGCCTGTAACACTCCCGCTTCAAATGCAGTCATTACAAAATTTGGGGACTTGGCGCCACATAGGTGACTGCATCTTGAAGAAAGTGGTCTTTTTCCTGATATGTGCGGATGAAGAATAATTGATCTATTTTTTATTAGTTTTAAATAGGTGCAATAAAGTTTCAGTTAGATTGGCGCTAGTTATATTAACTAAGGTTTATAAATATTTTTCTCATTAATAACATATCTGAATGTATCTTGACACGTTGGAGTTGATGTTAGGGACAAAACAGGTCAGTCACATCATCAAGTGTATTGTTAATTGTTTTATTTTATGTAGAAAAAGTAATGTTATAAAAAAATGGATTCTGGTACTCTAAATGTGAAAAAAACGAACCCTTAAAAAATTGTGAAAATATGAAAAAACGAAATGTTAAAAAAACTGTGAAAATGTAAAAAACGAAGTGTTAAAAAAATTATGAAAATGTGAAAAAAAGAAATGTTAAACTGAAAATGTGAAAAAACGAACTGTTAAAAAATACGAAAATGTGAAAAAACGGAATGTTAAAAAAACTGAAAATGTGAAAAAACAAACTTAAAAAACTGTGAAAATATGAAAAAAAAGAAATGTTAAAAAAACTGTGAAAATGTGAAAAAACGATATATCAAAAAAGCTGTGAAAATGTAAAAAAAAAAGAAATGTTAAAAAAGTGTGGAGAAAACGAACTGTTTAAAGAACTGTGAATATAGAAATTAAAAAAAAAACTGTGAAAATGTGAAAAAACGAACTGCTAAAAAACAGTGAAAATTTGAGAAAAACGAACTGTTAAAAACTGAAAATTTGAAAAAACGAACTGTTAAAAAAACAGTGAAAATGTGAAAAAACGATATGTTAAAAAAAGCTGTGAAAAAAACGAACTGTTCAAAAACTGAAAATGTGAAAAAAACGAACTGTTAAAAAAACTGTGAAATTGTTTAACTCTGAAACGAAACGTCAGGCAGGCAGGGTTGAGCTTCTCATCCGCTTGTCCTGATCTGAAATTTGAATACTCAGATTGGATAGGAGACTCTTTCGCTGTTTTGTTCTAAATTGCAGTTTTTTTTTTTTTTTTAACTTTTCAACGGTCTCATTCTGTAATGAAAAACTGACCGAGATTCCGTTTTTATAGCTTTGCTACTGGGGTATAGATACTTTATTTCATGTCCGAAGTACATGCTACGTGAATGAGATAATTTGTTTTACGTTTTCGTTGTTTAAACGACTCGTTTGCATTCATGGAATATGTGTGTGTGTGTCTATATGTGAGAGAGAGAGAGAAGAGAGAGAGAGATCATCTGCGCTCGGTGAGTTTTAGTATTGTTTCTTTATAGGTTTTTGAGGGTAATGATGCTAATACAAGTATGAGAATTTAAATTCATATTAAACATTAACAAATGAACGCATTTATCATTAGAGATATTAAGCACAGCTGTTCGATTTTCTTATCAAATATACTGATAAAAATGTGAGCAATAATAATGATAAGAAGAACATGTTCTGTAAAATAGGACATCATTCGAGTAAATTAACAAGAATGATGCAGCCACCCTGGCTAGCAAGACATGCTTAATAATAATAATAATAATAATAATAATAATAATAATAATAATAATAATAATAATAATACCCTTTTTTGTGACATCTTCTCTTTCCCTTCAAGAATATATGTTGAAGTTAAGTATATCTTAGTTTAACCAGACCACTGAGCTGATTAACAGGTCTCCTAGGGCTGGCCCGAAGAATTGGAGTTATTTTACGTGACTAAGAGCCAACTGGTTACCTAGCAACGGGACCTACAGCTTATTGTGGAATCCGAACCACTTATGACGAAAAATTAATTTCTATCACGAGAAATAAATTCTTCTAATTCTTCATTGGCTGCTCGGAGAGTCAAACGCTAGCCAACAGCGTGCTAGCCGAAAGCTCTACCCACTCCTCTAATGAAGAACTTAATGTGTGTTGAAAAATGTGGGGAAGCTAAGAACGGTTATTGATGAATGGAAACGGAAGATCAGTTATGAAATAACGTTGTGTTGTACATCAGTACCGATTTACATCAGACGACAGAAATAAAACTAAAAAGATGGCTATTTGTACTGAGTCGATTAGAGTTTTCTCATAAAAAGATATATCTGATAAACGAGCTAATCGAAAATGTCCAAATGTATAATCGGAGAAAAGATTTTTTCCAATAACTTGTCTCTTTTTCAAGCTGATTTCCATTTGGAGCCCTCTTGGGTTTATTGGTTAACTCTGTCCATAAGGGGTTTCAGCTGACGATTTAAAGAAAGAACAAAAGGAAGAAAGTACAATTTAAGAGAATGCTCACTTCTTCCCAAAGTGCACTCGATTATTTTCGTCCTTATGAAATGAAGATGGATCCTGCACAAAGAAATATCGTTTGAGAAACGGCTGCCGTTCCTAATCTTTATGGGCACTATAACGCTTAGCATTTCGAAGGATGGTCAGGTTCTGGAATAAAAAGGGTTCTAAAATTCTTGATGCAGTCTGAGTGACGCCGGCAAGATTTCGCCTCGACTAAGCTTCTCGCGAATGACGACAGAGGTCGCGCTAGTAAAAACTACTTCTCAGCTCTCATTCTTGGACAAGAAAATATTTAAATTTTACACACACACACACACATATATATATATATATATATATATATATATATATATATATAAATATATATATATATATATATATATATATATATATATATATATATATATATAAATATATATGGGTTCGATATATATATATTTGTTGAAGTATCTGTTTTAAGAACAGAATTTACATCTCACCTTTCTTGAGATGTTTCTGGTAAACCTATCATTACCAAAGGCCAGCTGAATCCCTTCACTTTCCGATCATAGAAAACTTCCTAAACCTTTTTACACAAAGGCCTAATGGAATAACACTGATGTAAAAACTAGATTATGACATAACAAATTTAACTCCCCAACTCTGAAAAGACTATAGGCAACCCTGTTCCCCAAATAAGCATAGATATCATTTTATACCAAACCATAATAGACAATGGCCCCCTTGTCATCAAGCAAAAATAATTAGGTCGTATCAACCACAATACAAGTTTTATAATCTGTAAAAGTAATAACACCACTTCCCACTCCTTGTCCTTCCAGGACAATGTTCTGGTTTCCTGTAGAAAGAAATATCATTGTATTAAAACCTGTAATTGTGAATGTACATAAATGTTCAAACAGAAAATGGGCAAGTTCATTATGTAGACATCGATCAGGTTCACTGCTTTACAACCGCTGGGTTTTCCTTCTAAAATCCGGGAAAGAGGAAAAAAATGTCCTGGTGCGTTTTTCTCACTTCTGTGGCTGTAAATAACGTATCTTCAACACTGGCGGGTTCTTTTATCACTACACCAGGTTAAAACACATATTCGCTGTTATAGCTCGAGGCAGTCTCTCCCGAGAGTCAAAGCCCCTCCCGTCATATGTCATGGAGAATCACACATATACGCACACACACTTACCTCCCCGGAATCTGGGCATTTCCAGTGTATTAGCTCAGTGACCAAACGAACATATATTGTTTCCATGGGCTTAAAACGCATTCGTCAGATCCCAAACGCATACGTCAGACAATCCTGGCCGCCGGCCCCATCGTCTCTACAGCGGAAGTGTCCTGTCAAATCATCATGTGTCTTTTACACACACACACACACACACACACACACACACACACACACATATATATATATATATATATATATATATATATATATATATATATATATATATTATAATATAGTATAAAACGCTAAATCTAATCTTACCCAACGTGACAAAGCCTCTTTACTTTCACTTTTTCCGTGTAAATTTATTTCACAACTGGAAAATTACCCAACCATACACTTACCAACAACAGCACTCATCCACTGTTTTCATGGTCCGCGCGCAGACGACACAGCTGAACCAGACGAAATATATAACGGAAGTTGAAGTCGAATAAACTCCGTGTGTGTAAGAGAAGAAGCAGTTGAAGGGTGTGAGAGAGACCGTTGCAATTTGTACTCGGTTCTGGATTTATAAAGTTCCGAACGACGCGAACACCGGCGGGTCTCGAGTTAGTAGCTGTCCGCAACAATTATCGGTCTTCGGGTCAGCTGGCTCGAAAAATCTAGCCGCGCCTTGCGGCTGGAATTCAATTAGAGAGAGAGAGAGAGAGATTGCCTTCTCTCTTAATATCACCGGCTGTTACGATTCTAAGGCATATAAAATTACTTTGTCAAAATCCTTAAATAATGCGTTGTCAAGCCATGCATTTCTTATATTATCGTTAATTAAACGTAACGCCAAATATCCACTGTAGAATGTTTTTGCCTGTAAGATTGAAGCTGTGAATATTGGTGATCTCTTACCCACTTGTGTGCCAGAGAAAAGGATATACAGTATGACAACGAGAAAGCTAGCATAAAGTCAGTATTACCAAAACATGTATGGCCTTTAGTATAATAATGATACTATTAGTAATAATAATAATAATAATAATAACAAAAGGAAACAGATTATATTTATAAGTAAGCCGTGGTGTTGAGTAGGCATAATAATAATAATAATAATAATAATAATAATAATAATAATAATAATAATAATAATAATAATCCAACTTGTCTACAATGATGAACAGCTAATTGCAGTGGAAAAGAAATAACAGAATAATTTATGGAAAGGTGAAGGTAATGAGAGCTGATAATTACACTATATAATAACCAAGAGAGTCTAAACAATTAGAATACTGTAGTGTGTTGGGTTAACACCACCTCACGCTTTCGTCCGCAGATGGGTTCGAAACCTGTCAGAAAAGTATGAGATCTTCATTTTCATTCCCCTTCGGATACAAGGCTTGAAGTGGCAGGTTTCTCGTGAAATTAATACGAACATTATATATATATATATATATATATATATATATATATATATATATATATATATATGTGTGTGTGTGTATATGTGTGTGTGTGTGTATGTGTGTGTGTGTGTTTTAAAGATGCAGTTCTTAATATATCTTGATTTTAGTCATAGAATAGTGTTCTGCCTGTCGAAAATAGGCAGTGCTGTCTTCTTGTAAAACTGCGTGAAATAAGCCCGAAATTTCAAAGGAGACTTTTTTTTTTTTTCATTCATTGATGTAATCCATAAGACCTTTAGGGAAATTATCTCTGGTACTACTTAAGTGCGACGAAAAGAGGCAGAAAAAAAAATTTCAGCAATTTCATTTACAATTATTTCTAAATTATCAATTACCATGAGTTCACGTTGTGCTTGAATGAACTGGATGTTTTACCATTCTCTCTCTCTCTCTCTCTCTCTCTCTCTCTCTCTCTCTCTCTCTCTCTCTCTCTCAGACAGGCACACACTTCTTATATATTTTTATCAAAATACCAGAGTTTGTAATGCCAGAATTTTATATTTAGATAAAATTAACGTACTAATCAATAATAGTTGTCAATCACTACACAGTTTTTATGCTTAATTTTTGTTTTATATTTTAAACAGTTTCTGAAGTAGGCTTTCAATAAACTCTCTCTCTCTCTCTCTCTCTCTCTCTCTCTCTCTCTCTCTCTCTCTCTCAGGTTCAGTGCACGTAATGCGTTGTACTGTCATAATATATTACATAAATATTTAATTCCTCTAAATAATAAAAATTCAAAGGGAGTAGGTTTTATACGTATAGAATAACTATAAGGTAAAATAGAAGGTGAAAAATTCAAGTTAATGATTTTGAAAATTTTGATTAAAGACAAGGATAATGATAAACTACTGATTAATTAATATCCTGAACAGGCTATAAGACATCAGTTACCTCTTTCATAATCAAAGGATGCAGAGGTACCTGTAGTAAGAAATAGACAAAAAGAACAATGCTATTTACAAAGAGCAGGAAGACATTGATATACGTGGGTAAAACTAATGTAATTTTAATCTCTGAAATCATGTCTTTTTAGAGCATCAGAATAATGTTTCGTCATGTAATTTACTGATTATTTTAGTCATCATATTATATGGCTCTGTGATTTCCCTCTCCCCTTACTGTCAAGCTCTAAAGTTTCTTTCTGCTAAGGATTTCTCTTCTATTTTGACTTTTTGACTTCTCATTTTAAAGAAAGTAGGTCTTTTTCTTTTTTCTCAGTTCTTCTGAAGACTTCTCAGCTTGGCCATAGAATGATGTTCGTTCTCGTCTAAATGGCATTGACCTTTAGAAATGTCTATAGTTATGATTACCTCTCTTCAGACATTCGTGTCTTGTGGGGATTTTTCATCAGAATTCAGATTGATTTTAGTGAGAGAGAGAGAGAGAGAGAAAATTTCATACTTCCTGAATAAGACAAATATGTTCCAGGAAATTTGAGTAGCAAAATCAACAATCGTGCTTCGCTTAATTTTTCATAATTAATTATATGTAAGTAAACTTTTGGGGGATTAAAATTATGTTAAAAACTATGTACCTAATTTCACGTTTTTTTATTTCTTATTAAAATTCATTGTACATTATGTCCACGTGCTAATATATGTTTTCTTCCTTGACTAGGTTTGTCGTTTACATGCAAATGATATGATTATAAATATTCCTGTATTTTATAACGACCGTCTACTGCTGAAAATACGGTGGTGTGCTAAAAGGTTTCTTGCTCAGTACCGTGCTTACGGAAAATGGTTTTAGTTTTTGTTTAACCTCAAAAGACTTCTGCAGCACTCATCTTCTTCTGAGGGTTTACAAAATCTATGAAATGTCTGAGAGCATCTTTTGTTTACGAATCCTTTCTTCAGTTCGCATTCCACTGATAAACTTGTGCAGGTTTTTTCAAGTTTCTTCCATTATGAACAAAGCCCCTCATTGCGTGTCTTTACCTTCGCGCAAAATGGAAACTTTGTGGTGGGTTTTCGTTTTTTTTTTTATGCTGTTGACATGCGGAAAACTTGCGTGCGGTAAACAGAAGAGGAAATTTAAGTAAAGGCAGTGAATGGTATGTCAGAGATTCGCAGAATCATGAGTTCTTTGCATGATTCCATGCTTTTGAGGATCTCGTGCAAGCAAAGATGATTTTTCAAAAATAATCATAATTCATTGTCACTGTGTTTTTTTTTTACCTAATTGATTTTTCATTTGCTTTAATTAATTGTGTGAAAAATATGTTTTGACATTATCACTTTTTTCTGACCCAATTGCTTTTTAGTGCTTTAATCAACTGCTGGAAAAAATGTCTCAGATACTGATGTATTTTTATGTTTACTAATATTTGAAAAGCTTTTGTCTCATGTACTGTATATATATATATATATATATATTTATATATAATAATATATATATATATATATATATATATATATATATATTTATATATATATATATATATATATATAATGTATATATTATAAATGTGTTGCAACTTTGATAAGAATTTTTCAGCGATGATACTGTTGTTTACAACTATATAATAAGCTAACCTTTTCCCCAAATTTCCCATTTATTTCTGCCATTAAGTTGGTCCAATTTTCCAGGAATGTCTTAACATACAATAGCGGAAATCTGCGTTCCCTCGCCTGTTGTCAACGGCCTGCTGCAGGTATACAAGGGTCATCAATGAGAAAGTATTAGTTGGTAAAGTTACTGTTCACAGCAGTTAAAGTTCAATGATGACCATTGTTTTGCATTTGCAAGGAATAAGCTTTAACCTTTATATAAATTTCCCATTTATTTCTGCCATTGTGTTGGTCCAATTTTCCAGTGTGATGTATTGAACAATACAAAAAACGGAGAAATATCTGTATTTCCATTCTGGGTCGCCCATAAAGTCATAAATCTCCCAGCCTGTCACAACAAGTCGCCAACCATCATCAATGAACAACCAGCACTAACGAGTTGGCTAAGAGAAATTGCTTCTGGCAGTTAAAGTAATGAATGTGGGTCCTGTGACCATTAGTTTTGGGAAAACACCTTTGACTTCGAAGGAGCTAAGGAAATAAGCCAAAATTACAGGTCATATAAATGTTTTATATAATCAAATGCCATCAGTGCCAGAGACCTATAGACGTCCTACAAGGAGCAAATATAATAATCAACAGGAATTCCTTAAAGACACCTCCAAAAGTTAGAATGAAGCAAGTGGAGGAGGTGCCTTTGAAAAAGTGTACCTGCCCAGAATATGACGTCATGGTTGACACAAGGGAAAATGGGAGATATATAGGACAGGCAGACAAGAAAGAGGAGACAAAATATCAGAGAGAGTCGAAATATAATAGTGTAGAAAGATAGAGTCTAAGCAGAGTGGGAAGATATATAGAGAAACTTTTTCCGATGAGGGAAGCAGAAAAGACAGGAGAAGAAGTGTGTTTTGTGAAGAAAGACTCTCTCAAACAATAGTCCCCGTAATCTAATTCGTTAAGTCTCTCGAAACCATTATTTTAAAGTCTCGAACCATTAAGAAACAGTTAAGAAACTATAGGTGGAAGTGTAAGACAAGAAGTGCAAATAAAGAAGAAACGGGAACAATAATCATTTCCCCTTTAACCTGTATAATTTATAATTTATTAACTGTCTTTAAAAACCACTTGTTTCTAGCTAAAAATAATTAATTAAGCTAAATGAGGCGCTTTACCTTAGAGTTGAACTCCTTTGAAGAAACTCAAATCTTAACATATATCTATATTCATTTGGATATAATCTTGAGAGCAATGATATATATATGCATATATATATAAAAATATGATAGACATATTACCCGGAAGTAACGGAAGGAAAGTTTATACAACCGACCATTGCCGTGCGAGAGAACAAGAAAACCCAACAAGACTCGGATGCTGGAAGGTAATGAATTTACCGAGAGAAATTTACATAAAAGGCCATTCGTTGAAATGAGACGACGGACAAATGAGGCGAAGGTAAAATAATGAGCGAATAATTTTAGTGAGACAATTCATTTCTCGCTAAATGTGGTTCGGATTCCACAATAAGCAGTTTAGATTCCGTTGGTAGGTAACGGAGTTGGTTCTTAGCCTTTCCTTCAGGCCACGGAGAGAGGTTAATCAGCTCAGATCAAACGTTTTTTGTTTTATTTGGTTATTTTACTGAACAATTTTTTGCGAATTATAACTCTTTATACACTTAATTATTAGACATTCATTCATGATATATACACGTTATGTTTGTTTGATTTATTTACAATATTAAGAAAAATGGGTGTTTATTCCTAAAAATGATTAATTAAGCTAAATGGAGAATTCTTACACGAACCGCTATTTAAAGATAGGCCTTATCTCTATCCATTAGTGTAATTTTTTGAAGCGTCTACATGAAGAGACATTTCCAAATTAAAATATTACAACCGACCATTGACATTTTGATGATCCAATAAGATTATACTGGAAGGTAATAATTTACACGAACCATTAAAAGGCTATTCGTTTCTCTTTGCGACGGTTTCTTTGAGGCTGTTAATGTTTAATAATTTTAGTAAAAAGGAAACTCGTTTAGATTGGGTTCATCGTTCTTTCCACGGAGGAGGACGCTCGAACAAAACTTTTGTTTTATGCTGGCCGCAGTTTTTTTTTTTTTGCGAATTATAACTCATTAGACACTTAGAAGAATAATTCATGATATATACACGTTATGTTTCTTGTATTTAATTACATATTCAAATTATGTTTATTCCAAATGCGTATGGAGAATTCCACAATCCGCTGTTTACGATACTGTTGCTAGTGTTAACCAATATTTTTCCTCTACATGAAGAGTTTTTTCCATGTTAAAATATTATATTGACATTTCGGTGAGCTCTGATTGTGTTATAGTAAACACGAACCATTATTCTGTTTCTCTTTACTCGGGTTTCTTTTTGTTCTTTTAAATGTAATTAAAGATTTTCTAATATATGTTTCCCTTTTTTGGTGCTAATGCTTCATTTCAAATCAATTAATAGTGTCATCTGCTTAAAAAAACATTAAGACCATGACAAAACAATTGCCAAATGGTCTTCGTTATTTATCATTCTGTTACAAAACCCTGAATTTTACGAGCCACAAAAACGCGGTCTATTCTCACTGGTTTATATTTCATGTGTTCCATAATAGAGCACATGACCAGTTTTAATCATTATCGATACTAAATTTAAAGATCATATTCAAAGTATTTCATTACCTGTAATTGACACCATTTTTACAACGATTGTACAGACCACAAGAATAGTTTGATTAATTGAATTACTGCTGTCTGGGAAACAGTTTTATAATCAAATATTTATTTTATTGGAGTCTTTGCAGAAGAATCGGTAAGTAATTTATTATTTTTTGTTTTATGATGGATAGATATAAGCTGATTAACTCTTTGAAGTGAACTAAACTTATTTATAACCTTACGAGACGCACGAGAAATATCTCAGGCACTTTAATTTTTTTATTCTGCGGGAGTAAGAAGTGCAAACAAATTCTATTAAAACTCATTTCTGTACTAATCAAGTAGCGCTTCATTAAGGTAATTGCTCTATAATTGCAGTCTGAGACCATTTAATATCAGGGAGTATGATTTTCTGCCTTTGGTATTCTGAAGAAAAGCTCTTATTAACTTCTTTTTTAACTAAAAAATCCAGAAAATAGAATAAGGTAGGTGAGGGTTGGGGTGCACCTGTCCGATTCCTCTGCTGGAGCATTTAATGATTGGTTTTATGACCTGAAATATGTTTGCAGATAATAAACAGTAAAATAACTGTGCAGAAATTTCAACAGAGACTTTCTTTAGTTGAATACAATTTTGGTATTCTATATAATTCCTGAATTATTGATTTCCTGATGAAAAATTCTTATTTGGATTATATGAAAATATATTAATATAACTGCAGATAAAAAAAAAAAAAGAATTAACATCGTTTGTTGCTTCATTCAGGAACGCATTATGTCCAATGTATCGAGATTCAGTCTCTAAGTTTGACTGCTGCAACTTTCACGAAAATCACAGAGAACAAGACATCGGAGTTGCAGAGAGAAAATCTAATAAACAGTTGTAGCAGTTTGATTTTGGAATATCGAAAGCCATCGAAAAGGCCAATGGTGATGATTTGATGATCTGCCTCGAGAGTTGGTCTCGCAAAGATGTCAAATATTCCTTAGATTCCTTTAACAAGGTCATGTGGATAATGGTAGCTGAGGGAAAATGGAATAAAGTAATTGACAATAAATGCACCGAAGGGTTATGGTCTTATCCAATGAAGTGTTCTTCTTCTTTCCCACCGTTATCCGTACGTTAAGGGGTCAGTTGCCTGATGCGCCTTCTCCTCCACTGCCTTCTATCAAAGCCATCCTCCTCCACCAAACCTCTTCTCTCCATATCTTCCTTAACTTTATCTCGCCATCTAATTCTCTGTCTCCCTCTCGATCTTCTTCCCCTATCAGGTTCTTCTTCCCAAGCCCTCTTCACTCCCTCCTCGTCATCCGTCCTTAACACATGCCCATACCATCTCAATCGTGACTCTCTTATCACCTCTGTTATCTTTACTAAGCCCGCTCTTTTTCTCATTTCATCATTTTCCAATCTCTCAAGCAGCGATATTCCCCAATCCACCTCAACATTCTCATCTCTGTTCTCTCGAGCTTTACTTCCTCTTATCCAATAAAGTTTTATCACCCCCCAACTCAGTTTCACTTAATCTAAGTTATAGGCTCCCCACTCCCTTTGGTTTCTGTGGCCCAAAACTACAGGATTATCTTCTGCTCTCATCCCTATACTTCTTTCCTTTAATTAAATCTACGTTAACCTATCGTACTGAGTTACTCGGGTATTGATTACACTTCTTTAACTGTGGGCTCTACCTCCCCAAGTTGGAGGGAGCCTAACGTCATTCTCAGGCTTTCGCAACAACAATACTCGTGTTACTAATGAATACACAAGGCTCCCAAGATGTCTTACAACCAAGATAGATGGGTATCATGAGAGAGAGAGAGAGAGTGGGGGCTCTGTGATTTCCGGTCTCCCTAGAGAGGGATCATGCTTAACTCTTGGGAGAAAATGGGAAAGATTTGTTTAAGAATCTTCACCATGGAAATGTTATTTAAGAATAAGCGATATTATAGTAAAAGGTTTTGCAGTGCAGTTGTAGGGGATGTTCGCAGTTGTCGATTTTTTTAAAAGGGGTAAAAGACATCAAGGACTTAGAAATGGCATTTGATCAATTACACTGTGAAATGAATAGTAAACGAGGATAGCTGTAATGTTTCACATAGTTTTTTTTATTAACACTTTATGAATTTAAAAGAATTAAGAAGGAAAATGTCATTGCAATGACAGATTATTTTTCAGTTTGGAGTAATTTTCTCCATCCTTAAGTATTTACAGGATAAAATTACTTTAAATATCTTTCCAGAGGTATTTACGAGAGGAATGGAGCAATGTTGTTGCCTTTACAAATGTTTAATTTGTCCCTACAATCTTTTTGTGAAATCTAAAGATATCTTGTCTATGGTGGTTTACGTGGGGTCCTCTCTTATACCGTAGACAATTCAGGAAATGATCCACATTTAGGTCTGTCTATGATCAGAGTTACGACAAAATAACATCAACATACTGGAAAGGTGATGCAGCTCTGCATACGTAGAAGTTTGGTAAATTAGATAAAACCAGAGTTGTCTGAAATGGAACAGACAGAAACAGAAAGTGGAGTCACTGAAAAAGTTAATAGATGATCTTATGCAGAAATTTTGAACCATCTTTCCAAGTGAGTCAAAAGTAATTTAATGTGTTCATTTAGATCACTTATTTGATTACGATCTGTTGAAGATACTAAGAAAATGAAATGGACGGTGTAAACCTGGGAGACATGGTGAGGGGTGGTAATAGAATTTGAGAGAAGACATAACTGATACCAAATCCTCAACAGAAACAATAACTCTCTGGGTTGAAGCTGAACCCTGAATGATGCGATTTCTTTTGTTACGATAAAAGGACACATTTTATAAAATAAGAGAGACCCGATCCGGTCCATCCATGTGAAGTTTTTTCTCCTAAAAGTTAAATTTATATCTCTCAGATAAATCTAATCTCTTCTCAGTGAAGAAACACAATCGTAAAATTCTTTCTTTTTTTTTCCTTATAAACCTGCTATCAGACTGTCAAACGAACAAATAGACAAACGAAATAAAAATGAGGATACATCCTGTTTGTCGGAAGCAGTACATTACAATAGCTGGTGGAAGTCCGGAGATATTTTATTTAATGTTATTTTCCAGTCAAAGTGAATAGATAAATACTAGCTGGATAGTAATGAAAGATATGTGTGCTTTTACCGAAGATATAAAGGACTGATATGTCGTTTGTGTTAACAACATTTTAATCACGTAAAGAAAAACGTGCTTTTATAAATATTATCCAGTGTAGGAAGGTATAGTGACTTAAAATTAAAGGTAATTTCAAAAGAAATTATGAAAATCGCAATTCTGCTGTTTTGTAAAATGTTTATGGTTGGGATTTTACTTCAAACATTGTTTTTATTTCACTCTTCTTTTTACTTTTACGTAAATACTTTTATGTAAACCTTGAAAACCATTCAATGAAATGTTTTTTGTAATTCGCTTTGCCGAGAGTTCTTGGAGCTGAGAAAACGAGATTATATTTCGTTAGTTTCAGTAAGCAAACTGTAAACTACATTTATGTAAGAAACATTTACATAGATGATGCAATTTATACATCGGACGAATCCACCGTAGTGGGGTAGTGCCGTCAGTGCACCTCACGGGGTGCACTGCACTGTAGGTATTACTAGAGGTTCTTTGCAGCGTCCCTTTGGCCCCTATCTGCAACCCCTTTCATTCCTTTTACTGTACCTCCATTTATATTCTCTTTCTTCCATCTTGCTATCCATGGTTTTGTACCCGGAAAAAGTACACAAACCCAACTGTTAGTCCACCATGAAAGCATATATAAAAATATGATAAAACGAAAAAGATACAGATGTGATTTACCTAGACTTTGCAAAAGCTTTTGACAAGGTAGATCATTATATTAGTAATATTGTGGACAAAGTAGGAAGACGGATAAAAGAATTTTTGCAAAACAGAAAACAGTGATTGCAAACAACAAGAAACTGGATGAAGCTAAGGTAATATCCGGTGTGCCACAAGGTACGGTGTTAGTTGCATTGCTGTTTGTGATTATGATTGCAGACATAGACAGTAATGTTAAGGACTCAGTAGTGAGAAGTTTCGCCGATGATACAAGAACAAGTAGAGACTTGTGATGAAGATAGGAAATCGCTACAAAGAGACCTAAACAAAATATGTAAATGGCAGAGGTAAATAGGATGGTATTTACCTCTGATAAATTTGAATCAATAAACTATGGTGATAAAGAAGGAATGCTATATGCATATAGAGGACCTAATAACGAGACAAGCACAAATAAGGAAGCAGTTAAAGACCTTGGTGTGATGTTGAATAGGAATATGTTATGCAATGATCAAATAGCAATGCTATTGGCAAAATGCAAAGCAAAAGTCCACTTCAAAACAAGAAAAGCCGAACACATGATTATGCTTTATAAAACGTATGTACATATTCCACTTGAATATTGCAATATAATATGGTACCCACACTTCCAAAGGATATTGCACAAATAGACAGTTGGTCCTTTGCAGCTAGAATAGAAGAAGTTAAGGACCTTGACTAATGGGAAAAGACTACAATTCTTAAATTTATATAGTCTCGAAAGGAGAAGAGAACGCAACATGATAATACAGGCATGGAAACAGATAGAAGGAATTACCCATGGAGCTAAAAATATCAGAAAGAGCAAGCAGAGGTAGATTAATAGTGCCCAAAACTATACCAGGAAAACTAAGGAAAGCACACAGGACATTAATCCACCACGCACCAGCATCGATAATGCAGCGTCTATTCAATGCGTTACCAGCTCATCTGAGGAACATATCAGGAGTGAGCGTAGATGTGTTCAAGGATAAGCTCGACAAATATCTAAGATGCATCCCAGACCATCCAAGATTGGCAGATGCAAAATATACCTGAAGATGCATTGGCAATTCTCTGGTAGACTTCGCCTCACACTGAGGGACCTGGGGCAACCCGAACGAACTGTAAGGTCTGTAAGGTGATCCTCTCCTAACGATTGATTCATAGTGCAACTGCGAGGTTTTCCTGCTGTTACCTTTGTAACCGTTTACTCTCAATTTTCCTTTCAGTGCTGAATGACCTCATAGGTCCCAGTGCTTGGCCTTTGGTCTAAACTCTATATTCCAATCCATCAGACATATCTGCTTAATATATTCCACGTCAGTATCATCCATTTTTCTTTTCATGAGAGAGAGAGAGAGAGAGAGAGAGAGAGTCAAAACGCCTTCTAACTCTGTGTTCTGCCTGAATGTATTTGATTGAATAGTGAAGAAGAAGAACAAGGGACACCAAACGCTCCATCCTTTATCCAAGAAGGGAGAGGACTGGCTTACCAACAGATACCTTTAAACTGGATTCATATTTCGAACGACTGAACAGTGGTTCAGGCCAATTCTTGCCCTTTACTATATACATAAAACGCTTCAAATTCGTCCTTTTTTCATGCTTTACGTCTTTGTTTAGCAAGAGCAAATATTGACAATGATGAAAGCACTTGTTTGCGGACAGTGCTCGTTTTCGTCGTGCTAAAGTTGAGAGATGAGGCTAACTTGTATTGATATTAGTTCTCCTTGATAAAACGACTCGTCTCTGTCCCGACTGTTAATTCAAATTGACTTTAGTTTTCTTCACAAATTGTTATTTTTCTTGAATTTTAAGCTCTCTCTCTCTCTCTCTCTCTCTCTCTCTCTCTCTCTCTCTCTCTCTCTCTCTATATATATCCTATATCTAATATAACGTCCTTTGTTTATATATATATATAAAATTAAAGTCTTTTTGATTAACTCCTTTGTTTAAGTGGAACAAAATTAAAAGTCTTTTTGATTTTTTTTTTCGAACATGAATGTATTGCCACAGGTTAATAGATTATATAATATATTAACAAAATTAATATAATGTTATTCGGTTTAATAGTGTTCAATACAAATACTAATTGCTAACTCTGCAGAAAGACGCCTACTGGATTTTTGAGGAGAACGCAACAACGATTCTTGTGGTTCATTGGACTTTTCTAAGCTTGTTGCAACAACTGGCCTACCCGCTCTTTGAGCATCACTTACACTTCGTGTGGATTCAGATTTTTTAATCAAGCTTGTGATATTTCGGCTTTGCACCCTTGGGATGTTAAATTCAGCTGATAACAATCTTGCGGTTTCAGCACCATTTTTATTGTTTTGATAGTACAATTGAATTGCTTTTACGCTATGTTCCTTTGTTAATCTCATGGTTATATAAAATATCTGAAAAATGAAGATTTAGCAATATAAAATTAAAAAGGGCGTTACTTATTATATATATATATATATATATATATATATATATATATATATATATATATATATATATATATATATATATATATATATATATATATATATATATATATATCTACATATATATATATATATAATATTTATATACTGTGCATTCTGTCACACCAAAGAGAGGAATCTCATTCATTCTCATAACTTACTTTAATACTCTTATCATTTTCCTCAATAACTGGGGCAACTGGGAGGACTGGAAAAGCAATGACTTATTTACGAGTGACCGAAGATCATTTCGATTTTTTATCGCACAATTTCGTTCTGTCAAAGAGGCAGCCTCGTTTCCCAGCAGACGTAGTTTTAATGTAATTTCTTTCATTGACATTATTCAGCTCTTATCTGCTGGAGGTGAACGACAGAGTTTAATTACACAAGAGGTTAATGTTTCTTCCATGCGTGAGGCGGAGGGAGGAAGACATTTCAGTCGCTCGCTCTGGGAAATGATGACTCTCAAGAGAATTGCAGAAGTGGCACCGTTATTCCTTCGTTCCTTTCCTCCTTTTCAGGAAGGGCTTTCTCTCCTTCTTTTGATGGAGGAGGATGAAGGATAATGACTGCAATTAGTCCTTTTAAAAATCACCTCATTTTCTTCCCAATCCGTCTGTCACCGTAAAGTTAGTTACTTGGTTTATGCGAGTACCTTTCTGTTTTCCCTAAAACTTTCCATTTGCAATGTGATATAAAAGCTAAAGAACTGAAGAGATTTGGCTGTACGTTGCGCCTAATAGAAGTCTTCTTGTGTATTAATCTTGAAATACTCCATATACAGTATGTATGTAAATATGTATGTATACAGTATATATATTTATGTGTGTATGTGTATTTATACATTATATATATATATTGTGTATGTATTTATATATATTGTATATATATATATATATATATATATATATATATATATATATATATATATATATATATATATATATATATATATATATATATATATATATATATATATATATATGTATATTTATATACATGTATATTTCTTCCAAAAATTTAAAAAAACATACGTTGTAAAAATTGACACAATATAATAAAACAAAAATGAATTAAAAGCAACAATACATAAAGACAAGTAAAACACTAAAATGCACATAAAACTTATAAAAGACTCGGTAAAATAACAAACACAGTAGTTAAAACAAACTTACTTACTGTTACAATGAGCAGGACTGCTCTACCCTGTTGGTTTTATTTTGATATTTTCATTTTTTAGTTTTGTGTAAAAGAAAACTATTGTGCCGGCTTTGTCTCTGCGTCCGCACTTTTAACTGTCCGCCCTCAGATCTTAAAAACTACCGAGGCTAGAGGGCTGCAAATTTCGTATGTTGATTATCCACCGTCCAGTCATCAAACATACCCAATTGGAGCCCTCTAGCCTCAGTAGTTTTTATTTTATTTAAGGTTAAAGTTAGCCATAATCGTGCTCTTTTGCTGTTTGCAGTTCTGTCAGCTCTTTGTAACAGCAGGTTAGTTCGTTTTCACTGTTTTATTTTATTTTAGTGCGTCTTTCATAGGTTTTATATGCATTTTAGTTGATCTTTTGTAATTTTATGTGCATTTTGGTGTTTTATTTGTCTTTATGGATTGTGGCTTTTAATTCATTTTTGTTTTATTATATTTGTCAGTTTTTACAATGTATGTTTTTTTTTTTTTTGGAAGGAATCCCAAATGTAAATATAATTTAAGAAACGTTGGAATAAACTGTGAAAATAATCATCTCATCTTATTCCTGGTCGGACCTCCTATGTATATGTATAATATATACATACACATAACACACACACACATATATATATATATATATATATATATATATATATATATATATATATATATATATATATATATAATATTTAGAATATGTAAACATACAAAATACAAAACACACACACATATATATATATATATATATATATATATATATATATATATATATATATATATATATATATATATATATATATATATATATATATATATATATATATAAACAAGCTACAAAATACACACACACATATATATTTTCATATATATATATTTATATAATAAGTCCACCGTCCCGTGAGGTCGATAGCGACGGATAGGACTATATATTTCGTTATGCGTCATATATGTATGTATGTATATATATATATATATATATATAAAATATATATATATATATTAAAGTTTGTATATATATATATAATATATATGATAAATAGTCATATATATATATATATATATATATATATATATATATATATATATATATATATATATATATATATATATATATATATCCACTCATCTCCAGCTTACGCACTCCACTCATCTCAGCTTCCTTTTCACAATACTCATCATCTTTCATATTGATTTTGCCGAACTTAATGGTAAATGGCACAATTGTTGGCCTTTATCAGTCAAAAGTTAAAGTTTTGCCATTTCCAATATATAGAGCACTAAAATCAGAGATTAGACATAAAATTAGACTTAGGGGAAAGTGAGGGTACTCAGTAAACTTACTTTACAATATACTGCAAGGAAGAAAGATATCTCTAAAGAGTGAATGCCACTTGACTGATGTCAGTTATCGACTTGTAGTACCTTGTCTCAAGAATCTTGGATACCTGAGAGAGAGAGAGAGAGAGAGAGAGAGAGAGAGAGAGAGAGAGAGAGAGAGAGAGAGAGAGAGAGAGAGAGAGAGAGAGAGACTCGGCCTTGAGTACCAAACTATCAGCCCGTGGATGAAAAATTCCCGATAACTGGTTAATTGCGGAACGAATTAATTTCAATTAATTTTGAAAATGCAAAACAAGCCCTCTTTCAGGACGGGTTATCACCTTCACTGACTTTAAAAGTCTGTTGCTGTACAAACAATCTTTTATTCTATTTCTGTACAGATTAACTGACAAGTTCCATTCGTGTTTAAGAGACGCCCTTAATTATTGTAATATGGAATAAACTTTTGAATTCATTTACTTAAACTTTGCATTATATTTTTCATTTCAAAAGTTTAAGTACTATTACACATTTTCTTATAAGAAACCTTTTGTGACTGCCTGTGTAATACTCTTAAGTAACCATCCTCTTTCTCATATGTGGGTGTGTTCCGTTTTAATTAATTTCTGCTGCCTCGCGAATGGCTGTTCATTTGAGCTGCAGCTGTAAACTGCAATACTTTTCTTAACCTATTACCAAGTGCTCCTCATTTTTAGGTTGTGTTTAGATAGCTCAGGGTTTAATTACATAGAAGAGCTTCGTTTGCATAACTGCCGTGTTTGCACTGCTGGGTCATGCTTAAATATCACAGCTGAGGTAATGACAGCAATCGTCACAAAACGGCGTTGATTCGCCTGCACGAGTATTTCCCAACGCGCTCTTTGCTAGTTTCTTACGCTTAGTTTATGAAGGGCTTTTGTTTTGTTTTGTGGTTCGAAAGAAATGTCACTCAAACCGAAAGAATCGCGTAAAAATAAGGAAATATCTCGATTTTCTCTTCATCCACTAAGAGGAATACTATTATGAAAAGGTAATATTGTAATTTTTCCTCCATCTACCAGAGGAATACTATCATGAATCGAAAAGGAAATATTGTAATTTTTCCTTCATATACAAGAGAACTATTATTATGCAAAGGAAATATTGCAGTTTTTCCTTCATGTACCAGACGACTATTATTATGCAAAGGAAATTTTACAATCTTTCCCTCACCCACCAGATAACTACTGTCATCCAAAAGAAATATTGCAGTTTATCCTCGATCTACCAGAGGACTACTTTTATTCAAAGGAAAAACTGAAATTTTTCCTTCATCTACAAGAGGACTACTGTCAAGCAAACGAAATATTGCAAATTTTCCCATCATTTAGCAGAGAACTATTATCATGCAAAAGAAATATGGCAATTTTCCTTCATATACCAGAGAATTATTATTAAGTAAAGGAAATATTGCAATTTTCCTTAATCAGCCAGAGAACTATTAATTATCATACAAAGGAAATATTACAATTTTCCCTCATCCACCAGAGGACTACTATCATGCCAAGAAAATATTGCAATTTTTCCCTCATCTGCCAGAGGACTACTATCATGCAAACGAAATATTGCAGTTTTCCCTCATCTACCAGAGGATTACTATCATGCCAAGGAAATTTTGCAGCTTTTACTTCATCTACAAGGGAACTACTATCATGCCAAAAAAATATTGCAATTTTTCCTTCATCTACTAGAGAACTATTATCATGCAACGGAAATATTGCAATTTTTCCCTCATCTACCAGAGAACTATTATCATGCAAAGATATTGAAATTTTTCCCTCATCCACCAGAGAACTACTATCATGCAAAGTGAACATTACAATTGTTCTCTCAACTATCAGAGAACTACCATCATGCTAAGAAAATATTGCAAATTTTCCCTCATCTATAGGACTATTATCATGCAACGGAAATATTACAAATTTTCCCTCATCTACCAGAGAACTACTATCATGCCAAGAAAATATTTTAATTTTCCTCTCATCCAAGATAACTACTGTTAACTATCATCATCCAATAGAACTACTGTCATGCAAAGGAATTTTTTACCCTCATCCACCAGAGAACTATTATCATGCAACGGAAATATTGCAGTTTTTCCCGCATCCACCATGGAACTACTGTCATGCAAAGGAAATATTGTAATTTTCCCCTCATCCACCAGAGAACTACTGTCATGCAAAGGAATGATTGCAATTTTTCTCTCATCCACAAGAGAACTGCTGTCATGCAAAGGAAATATTGCAATTTTTCTCTCAT
Source organism: Macrobrachium rosenbergii (assembly GCF_040412425.1). Lineage (NCBI taxonomy): Eukaryota > Metazoa > Arthropoda > Malacostraca > Decapoda > Palaemonidae > Macrobrachium > Macrobrachium rosenbergii. The sequence goes on from NC_089792.1 coordinate 22,347,599, forward strand.
CCACCAGAGAACTACTGTCATGCAAAGGAAATATTGCAATTTTCCCCTCATCCACCAGATAACTACTGTCATTTAAAGGAAATATTGCAAATTTTCCCTCATCCACTAGAGAACTACTGTCATGCAAAGGAATTATTGTAATTTTTCCTTTATCCACCAGAGAACTACTGTCATGCAAAGGAATGATTGCAATTTTCTCTCATCAAAGAGAAATGCTGTCATGCAAAGGAAATATTGCAATTTTTCTCTTCATCCTACTGTCATGAAAGAATGATTGCAATTTTCCCGTATCCATACTGTCATGCAAAGGAATTATTGCAATTTTTCCCTCATCCAACAGAGAACTACTGTCATGCAAAGAAAATATTGTAATTTTCCCTCATCCACTAGAGAACTACTGTCATGCAAAGGAATTGTAATTTTTCCCTCATCTGCCAGAGAATTACTGTCATGTAAAGGAAATATTGCAATTTTTCCCTCATCCACTAGAGAACTACTGTCATGCACAGGAAATTTGCAATTTTCCCCTCATGCACCAGAGAACTGATATCATGTAAAGGAAATATTACAGCTTTTGCTTCAGTTACCAGATAACTATTGTCATGCCAAGGAAATATTGCAATTTTTCCTTCATCTGCCAGAGTTGATGCAGATAATTTTCCCCTCATACTAACTAATATCAAGTAAAGGAAATATTGCAATTTTTGTTCCAGTTGCCAGATAACTACTGTCATGCAAAGGAAATATTGCAATCTTTGCTTCAGTTACCAAATAATTACTGTCATGCAAAGGAAATATTGCAATTTTTCCCTCATCTTCCAGAGGAATACTATCATGCAAAGGAAATATTGGGATTTTTCCTTCACATGCCAGATGACCACTACCACGCAACAATGAATCTTCCGCACCGCATGTAGACTGACATACAACAATCAGCCTGACAGACTTTTACAACTTTTTTTTATTGACTGAAAAAAAAATGTATTCATCTAGATTCAGTTTTCTGCATGTCTTAGTTTTCCCGTGACATTTCAGTAACAAAAGTGATTGCTGCGTTGATGAGATTGAAGCTTGGATGACAGAAAGGGCAAAGGTCTGATGAAATATAGTTTAAACAAGATTCAGGAAATACAGAAAAAACAGACACCCTGTTCTCATGGCAGCTGTAAAGATCAATTCGCACGTCCATAGTATTTTATACTCTTATAATTTGCAAACTTTATCATCCACATGAAGTATGGATGTTTTCATGTTGTTTCTGGAATTTTTTTTATGATGTTTTCTAAAAATTCAGTTGAATGTGTAATAAGAAAAAATTTTCAGCGGTAAAAGTGCGTTCCAATGTTCCAGATATGTCATTAGCTACTTATAAATTAAAAAATAAAAAGTGATCCATTCATCTAGTCTTCGATTTCCGTGTTTTTGATCGAGCCACAGGCCGCACATTCCACATTTTTTCAGAAAGATACTTGTATAATATTGGAGAGGTGGACCTTACGATAGAGAGAGAGAGAGAGAGAGAGAGAGAGAGACGTGTGTGTGTGTGGACATCTTCGTATGGGTCCTAAAGTTTCGTGTTTGGAAGTCGTACAATATAAATTTTCAACTCTCTCTCTCTCTCTCTCTCTCTCTCTCTCTCTCTCTCTCTCTCTCTCTCTCTCTCTCTCTCGTAAGGGCCACCTCTCCAATATTATACAAGTATCTTTCTGAAAAAATCGCCATCTTCAGGCTGGTGGGTGGCGACCCACCATACATCACAAGTGGAATAGAGAAAGATCCTTAACAAGGACAGATATCTTTACAAGGAGACAATAATTGTCCAGAATCAAACTTCTTATGATGACAGCTGTTTTTGACAGTCTCCAACATTTTTTCATGTTTTGTTTCTCTTTTTTGGATGATTCAGGGTTTTCTTGTCTGTCAGATAGACATTTAATGCATTCTAGGTCCAGACCTAGTTCCTTTTGTGGTTTTATGGACATTCTGCCCATGGCTACTTTCACGTCCTGCAGTACCACTTAAGCAGTACCACTTAAGGACAGAAGTCAAATCTCAGAAATTCAATAAGGTTAATATTACCTTTGCATCTTGATTATAATAATAAAGTCGAAACAAAGGTCCCAATAGGACAAGGAGCCAGTACATAAAAGGAAGTTGCGAAGTAAGGATTAACCTATGAAATTAAATAACAAAGAAAGATAAATTAAAATCATTTCTGTAACACCAGCGGTAACATGATTTTATCAGGAGAGAGAGAGAGAGTTTAATATTCTGTAGTTTGATGTTAATGGGGTTTATGATCCCTTGGCACAGGACCATAAGTGAGAGAGAGAGAGAGAGAGAGAGAGAGAGAGAGAGGGATAATATGCCGCTGTTTGATATTGATTGGACTTATGAGTTATTAAAAATGAGCGTATAAGACAGACAGACAGACAGTAAAATCTGCTGTCAGATTAATGATTCCTTAGACACCGGCTCGTGAATGAAGAGAGAAAGAGCACAGATTGAAGTATTTTTCAAATGTTGACAAAAATGTTATTAATGTGAATATTTTCTGTTCAAAGGACACTTTCAGTTGGAATCTGAACCACTGAAATGTCGATATTTGTTTACTTTCCGTTAGAGGGTTTAAAGGGCCTCAGAGATTTTTTGAAGTTGGTTTTTCATCGTTCTCGTACGTGTTGCACATTTCTCAGTTTTCAAAAGTTATTTCATTTTTAGCTCCCTCTTCTTTTACTTTCACATGATTCAATCATCAGCAGCTATACCCACATTATTAAAAAAAAGTTTGATTGTATTATTTTTTTATACCCCAAATCATCTTATATTTCTTGAAATCCCTTTGTTGTCTAATCATTGTCCACGTTTGGCCTAGAGCTCCGGAGTCTCTTGGGGAATGGATTGCAAAAAATACGCTTTGTGCATCAATTTGGATATCTCATCCAGCAACCACTTGTGTTTCTCCCATTGGCAATGCCTAAAAAACTGCTAGTCAGCGCTCTCATATGATCAACATATCTCTCTTCCGTACCATGAGACCTGGGATAAGCAATGGCTGATGATTTCAGCAGGAAGATCTGTCGCTGTTCTGCAGCGTTTCAGGCATTTGCTCATAAAAACTCTGCACTTAGCTTTTTACGAGGATGGCGATTATATTGCATTTCTATATGCAAACCAATTCCTGCCCTTTACTTGTTTCATGGAAGATGTTTTTCTTTTTGTTTTAACTGTGGATTTCAGATCACTAAAAATGGTTCATACTGTTTTTGTCTCTATATTTGTTCATTTTAAATACATGAAAGGTTATATTAATTGCCTTGGCTCCTATATGTTTTTGTTGCATTTGTTACTAGATTGCCTAGTAATTCCATTGCCAGTGAAAATGTTAGGCAATGAACAAACCTAATCAAGGTTCTCAGAAAAGAAAAACCTGTGTTTATTTATTATTTATTCATCTTGTAACCTACACCAAAAGTACCCAAAACTCTGGTAAATGAAGTCGGTAATAGTAAGTGTTTACAACTGTATTTACTTCTACAGTCGTCATATTTTCTTGTAGTATTTTAGAATACAAGCCAGTCGCACTTCTTTCATTTTCGTTTCTGAAATTGCTATGTTAGGTCTGCTGTATAAGTTGTTCGAGGGCAGCTTTTTTCACTTCACCATCACCTTTGCTCTGCTGAATTTGTATTTCATTCGCCCCAAATTCATAATATTTTCACATTTCAGAAAATAATGTCTTTCATTATAGAAGGAGGAAGTAATCCACTGATATCTTTACCACTTAAAGCGCTGTTCTGAATGATATTTCCTATGAAGTGTACAGTTTCTATACAGTGTTAGGGAAATAGATGTTAGAAAAATAGACATGTAAAAAAGAACTAGTGTACAGACTCATAAATTTTCCAGGGCTTATGGAAATGAGTTGTATTTCGAAAGAGTTTTCATTTGAAAGATACTCGCGATTTATGCTTCCTATTCAGAGAATCGTTATTGCATCCAGTGATCGATGCGATTGGCTATTCTGAAAACGGTCAAGGAGAGGTTGTTAAATCTTGACGCGTTTGTCAAAGATGAAATAGCCTAAGTCTCATTAAATCTAGCCTTCTCTTTATATCGGGAAAATGACTCTGTGTAATATACGATGGCGTAGCTGGTAAACTGCAAATGATATTTTAATCCTCATTGCAGACGAATGGGACTTAATTCTTGCGAGACAGATTAATTCATTTTTTTTGAAAATTTATTTCAGGTTTATGTCGGTAATTTATTTAAGTGTCATGCTAGGATGTGTCGTTTATCCATGACCAATGGATAAACGTAAATTTTCATTTTGTCATTATATATATATATATATATATATATATATATATATATATATATATACATATACACACACATGATTATCTTCACAATATCACGTGATTTGTTTATCACACATCACCACAAGTGAAGAATTATAAGACTGGGTGTAGGTCCTGACTGGTTTCAGCTTTACTTCTAAATAATGCCAATGGCTTCTTATCTTTAAACCTGAATATAAAGTCGAACGTTTCGGTTTTAATAACATATTTTAACATTAACTGAGACCTACGTATTGATTCAATTTTTTGTTATTTTCGTATTTTAGCCCTGATTGAAGCCATGAAACTTTGTGGTAAAGATTATCACCTTTTCGTCCTACTGTTTGTTCTATATATTGCTATCAACACTTTCCCAATTTTATATATATATATATATATATATATATATATATATATATATATATATATATATATATATATATATATATATATATATATACACATATATATATACATACTACTAGCTGAAGTTGCTATCCAAAAACAGTTGGGTTAACTGGAGGGAGGGAGGGAGGCCTTAGTAGAGCCAAACCGTTTACCATGCATATGCGGACGTAGACCTCTATCATCAATATTACTTCAGAGAATTGAGATATGAAGGGAAGACTCAAATTGCAGTCTGTTTAAAGGAATATAAACAAAGACTTTGGCATCACGCATGTTTCCATTTTGCCGTTAAAAATCGAGATTTGGTTGTAGGATGTCGAATTTTAGTTTCATGCGTATTTCGCTAGGTTAACTTGTTACTCGCGCCAGTTTTCACGCCTCTAAAGCGGTAAAAAATCGGGGTAAATGGGAGTCACTTGCAAGACGTGAGGGAATTATTCAACCTGCGCAGCGTGCTGAAAGTATTGCAACCACATATCTTCCAGTCAATCAGTTTTCACACAGTTTCGCTAGATTTGCGGTGCAACTTCACCCTGGCAGGCAACAAGAAAAGGTTCAAGGTCATTGACTGAAGCAGTGCTTGTCCCACATTTGGTAAAAGGAACTGTATCACTTTTATTCTTCACACTTCAGTAATTTTTTCCCACGTGAATTTGTGCGGGTTTCATTCTTATTTTCCAATCACGCTTCGTGTTAGTGCACTTAAAAGGTTGCTTCAAATAAGGGACGACATGCAGCCAGAGGAAAAGTGAAAAGACTGCAAGAAACAAGTGTTGCATTGAGCTGTAGTGGTTCTGCCAAGACCTTGGAAGCGTGGGCAAGGTTGGAGGCTGTGAGGGAGAAGTACACGGGGCTGCTGAACAAATGAATTCTACTTTTTAGGGAAATGAACATATGGAAAAGTGTCTTGGTGCAGCTAAAGAAATTGGCAGTGAAAATTTCTATCTTAACAAGTAATGGAGAATATTGCTAGTGTAATGAAGTGTATTGGGAAATGGGTGGGGTTAGTGTTACTTTGCAATACTAACAACTTACTTTTGACTGCAGTTGTGTTTTTGCTCATGGAACTTGTGACAAGGTACATCTGAAAAAAAGGAAAATACGCAAAAAAGTAAAAGGGAAAAAGTTATAAAAAAAACCACATTGTTTGCCATTGCTTATGGGGTGCAACATGAACTTAGTAAAAGAGGAATTCAGGATATGGCAGCTAATCTCGGATGCCCTAAACTTTCACATGAAACGCACCTTGGATATCAAAAGAAAATAAGGGAAATCACATGAAAAATACAAAGATTGCAGGAGCATGTGATTTGTATGATTTTGGCGTATCATAGTAAAGAATGAAATATTTATCCAGATGAGAATGGATTCTTTGGCACTGGAGTGTCTTTTGATGCCACATGGATGACACGAGGACATTCATCTTTGATTGGGGTGGGCATAGTGATGGAGTGCCACACATTCATCTTTGATTGGGGTGGGCATAGTGATGGAGTGCCACACTCCTGGGGAAACTGCTAAAATAATGGGCCTAATATGATACCTCATTGGTGGTCTGGAAAATCATACACAGCCAACAAAATGTTATAGTAAGTTCATGACATGGGTTTTTTTTCTTGCTATATGGAATATACAGCTCTTAAGGCTGTTAGAAATAAATTAATTTTAGGTATTTTGTATAAAAAGTGCTTCCCAATGTTCTTTGTTGATAAATGTCAATTCATATGAAAATGTCTATCCCTGTATTTATTACTCAAGTATCACTGTTCCCTGAAATTCAATCGCAGATTTTTCAAAACCAGTTTTTTAGAATTATGAAAGCACTTAGATCTTAATAACGTTTTTGCTTTATGTTGGATTTCCAAAATTCAAAATGCATCAGAATCTACATACAATTTAGAAGCATGTATATTGTGCTTTTTCTATTACTGACAAATTTTTATATCTGTTTACACACAAACACACACACACATACACATATATACACATATATATATATATATATATATATATATATATATATATATATATATATATATATATATATATATATATATATATATATATATATCAATATATATATATATATGAATCAAGTAACTCCATTAATTTTGCCACCATGGAAAAACTTCAATTAGAAGTAAAGATGTGGGAAAAAACTATCAATTAGACAGAAAACATTATATATATATATATATATATATATATATATATATATATATATATATATATATATATATATATATATAATTAAGACTTGAAAATGTTAACGAAAATTCATAGAAAAGTAATAATTCAAAAAATGTTAAATCAATGTGTTTGAAAATGTTCATGAAAATATCTTTAATGGCCCTTATTACATGCAAAAAGTTTGAAACAAATTGGATGCATAATAAGGGAGGGAGGTCCTGCAAAGTGACACTTCCCCTCTTCACTGTCAACTGGATATTGACTTAAGGAATTTTTTTCCTATGCTAAGTTGGTTTGTGTCACTTTTAAGAAGTTAATTCACTTAAACCAAAGTTCCTGCAGCTTGCACTGCTGCCTGTCACGTGACGAAGTTTGCAATCAGTTTCTTAAGAGTTCAGCTTGGATTTTCCCCCTTTTTCAGAAAAAAGTATAGAAAATATTTTACTGGAGTATATAGTTTATTAAATGCGTGTCGAATGAAATTTTTAGATCAGTTGTGACGCCCTTTTAATTGTAAAACAAATATTTAAGGCAGTTTGCAAATGGAAAACATTTGTTAATAAATATGCTGTTTAGTCTCCATACCGTAGTTCTTTCCTATACAGCAATGCAGGTCATACTGTATATTCTTTTTTTTTTTTTGTAATTCGTGCATGCTTACTTTGCCAATCAATTTAATTCGGCCTGTTATTTGTCTGACTTGCCTTATTTAGTCCTTCACAAATTATCAAAGCTGTGTCGCCAATCATTGTTATCATTCGACTATGCTGTACGGCAATATTTATTATTATTATTATTATTATTATTATTATTATTATTATTATTATTATTATTATTATTATTATTATTATTATTTCTGGTTTCTTGTTTTCAGGAAACCACGTATGTGTATATTGTACTTTGGTCATTATTTTCTTTTCATATTTTTGACCGTGACTTATTTTCAAGATCATGGGTTATTTAAATGTAAACCTTTTAGATTTACCCTCAGGATTTCAGAATTTGATTGTTAAAGGCCGTCGTTCTTCACTTATCTTTCATGCTTTCATCACCATCATAAAAACCATCTCTGATTGGTCATAGAATAAAAATAAAAATACGCGTGATTCAATCTTCAAACTTGTTCCGATTTATTAGTAAGAAGAACCGGTAAAGAAAATGACGATAGGCAAACCCACTTCGGTGCAAAAACAGGGATTAGAACACGCTGACAAAGGCAGAGATGGAGGACAAACAAGGACAGGGGTTCTGTCTGGAATGAAGGCAAAAGGAACGTCGGAAGTTGTGAGGCTGTGTCAACAGCCGAGGATTGCTCTCTCTCTCTCTCCCTTATTTGTTCTGAGCCATTGCGTCTGCATATGCTCCCACCAAGAATGACAGCACACTTTCTTGAAAATATTCTGTCTTTGTTCCACACAAACAATATTGGTGATGTATCCGTTTGTTTGTCACGTATTGCTTTGAGATTACGCCTCTTTCTTTTTTCTCTCTGTTGTTTGGCGGACTCGAGGAATTCTCCCCGAGAGAGAGAGAGAGAGAGAGAGAGAGAGAGAGAGAGAGAGAGATTTCGCGTAATGGTTATTGCATTTTTCTAAATATTGATCTATTGATTGAATGACTGTAACTTATCTGGCGTCACAACTACCTGTATCAATCCAAAAGATGGTAAGACAGAATTAACCTCGTTTACAGTTAGTATATCAATCGGCTATATGCCAAATTAACAGCCTCCCATCATACTTGATAAACGGATTACAATATAAGGCTCTCTTATCTTGATTACCATCCGTGAAATGAAATAACTTCCTAGCAATTATGAATTCCTAAGCGGATATTAGTTGTTTATTTACTTACATGCGGTAAACTAAAGTTACGGTTCATAATGAAATTTGCTCTTTTCTGGTGAATAATTAATTTGTAATTTAGGATTTTTTTTCTGTGTTTTGTATATTACTTTAATGGAGGAGCACTGATGATAGAGGATTGACTGGAATAGTGAAGGGGCATTGCAGTAACTATTGGGAGTTTTCAAGTATTGGCAAAAGGAGAAAGTTGAGGATAAAGATCACCTAGAACAAATAAAAGTAGAACCAGGATGGTGTAACAGTGAATGTTGATATGTATTGTGGAGAAATGGTAGCCATGAGGGTAAAGTATGAGGAGTTTGGTGAGCTATCCTTTATGGAAGCAAAGTTTGGATATTGAATGTGAAAGGAAAGAAAACAAAATTCAAATCTGTTGAGATGATCTATTCAGGTTGTATATGTAGCGGAAAAAGAAAATGTGGTTAGAAATGTAGAGATACGTAGAAGTGGTAAAAATAATAATGAAAGTGAAAAAAGTATACCTTAGTTTAACCAGACCAATGAGGAGCTGATTAACAGCTCTCCTAGAGTGGGTATTTGGCCCGAAGGATTAGACTTTCTTTACGTGGCTAAGAACCAATTGGTTACCTAGCAAGGACCTACAGCTTATTGTGGAATCCGAACCACATTATACCGAGAAATTAATTTCTGTCACCAGAAATAAATTTCTCTAATTCTTCATTGGCTGGTCGGAGACTCGAACGCCGGCCCTAGCAGAGTGCTAGCCGAGAACTATACCGGTCCGTCAACGAGGAACTAATTAAAGTGAAACTCTTATGAGTTGGTTTGGCGTGTGGAAGAATGGCTGATGATGGGTTGGTGTAAAAGTATATGTCAGGAGAGGTATATAGCGGGTAGGAGAGGAACACCTAGGAAATGTTGGGTAGAGGAAGTGAAAGAGATATTGAAAAGGAAGGACTTGACATTCCAAGAAGCTCAAAAGAGCTTGCAAGGTAACGGTGACGGACTTTGTTTTGGCGATTTGACTTAATGCTGATGAGCTCTCTGTGTAGGGATGTGAAACGATTAATGACGTGAAAGTTTTTCCGCACAGGGGTACAGACAATTTAATTTTTTACAAAAGAAATCATAATTATTGTTTGTTCACCTGTCTTACGTTGCCTTTTTTTCGGAAGTGAAAACCTTTCAGTTCTGTGCAGCGCAACACTTAATATATATATATGTATATGTATATATATATATATATATATATATATATATATATATATATATATATATATATATATATATATATATATATACTGTATATATTGATGTGACCACTGGTCAAGAAACGTCGACAATAAATGTGTATACTGGATTTTGTGTGTTCCTGCCTAGCCCTTCCTGCCTAGTATGTATATATATATATATATATATATATATATATATATATATATATATATATATATATATATATATATATATATATAGATATATATATATATATATATATATATATATAATATATATATATATAATATATATATGTATATATATGTACATATATATGTATATCTATCTATCTATCTATCTCCGTGAATGATACGTCTGGCTGTTGCATGGGGTTTGTTTCGAACATGTTAGCAAGAAGTTGTCAATCTAACTGTGACCTACGACTATGCCATTATCGAACATGATGGTGGCAAAACGTCTGGTTCCCTTCAAAATTAATTCTCATTAATTCGCATTATTGTTCAGTGCTGTCGGAAATCTAGGGTCCGAATTTATTTATTTTTTGCTGCCGGGGCAAAATCAAACTTTCTAGCTGTCAAAGTAAACAGGCATCGTTGGCGAACAATTGATCGTGATGTAGGTGGGTATTTACTCATCCATTTTCTCACCGGTGAAGCATTTTGTTTTTGATCTACAGAATTCTAGGTGGAGCGTTTGTAGATGTCAAAACGATTTTGATTGAAGTGTGTTCGAAATCGACCGTGGTTGGAGGATTTCCTCATTCATTTTCCTGCTGATTCCAAGGCTTCCAGTGGAAAGCGTGTTCCGAAATACAAGAAATAGTGTAGTTACGTGGTCATTCAGACCATTGGAATCCATCAAAATGGTTCATTTGTCCATTAGGCCCTTTAGAAAATCTTGGGTTTATGTTAATAATTTTGTTTTCCTGTTATTAAATAGTATCTAAATTTCCCGGACATCTGTTGATAACAGCATATGACCCGTCACTCAGTGCAGTAAGAAACCCCAAGAACAATTGTATTTAACTATTTCTAATGGAGATGTACATGTTAATGATGGACGGGCACTGGAGACTGGTTGTGGTTATTTACATTTAGTGATTTTGTTCAAATGATCCCGTAATGGGAAATGTGTGCAATAGTATATATAGTAGAATTTGATGTCGTGTCTAACATTTAATATTTTCTAGAATATGATACTTTAAATTTATACGTTTATGTGAGAGTGTTAAGAGTATTTTGTTGTGCTTATCAGTTGTGACTTTCAACCTTATTACCTTTCAAATAATTTATAGCCTTCAGTAACAAGTATTGTTCTTAGCAAGATGAACTTGTAAACATCTTTAAATCCTCGTAGACAGATAATTTTCTTGTGTTTAAAGATATTTAGTTCAGAAATACGATTGTTCAGGATCTTCGGGGCAGCCCTAGGAGAGCTGTTAATCAGCTAAGTGGTCTGGTAAAACTAAGGCATACTTTTTTTTCTGGGACTAATTCAACTTTCCCTGAACAATATCGTTACTCAGAACATGATGTTCCATATTGCAATAAAAGTTTCCCACTTTAGTCCTCAAAGGGAGTTTCTCCATCCAATTCTTTGTCCTTTTCGTAAAATTAATAGCAAAGGCAACTTTCCTTTTATTTTGCTTCAGTTTGATTTCAAATAGTGCGCAGAGAGAGAGAGAGAGAGAGAGAGAGAGAGAGAGAGAGAGAGAGAGAGAGAGAGAGAGAGAGAGAGAGAATTTGCAAGTTTACTGCAGGTGATGGTGTACAATACAGGCCACTTTTCAGGCTAAGTAATAGAATTTCCACAAACCAATATGCTTTTGCTTTTCTTTGCATTTCTAGCATTGTACTACATATGAGGTTTCCATCATATAGCAGCTGTATACCCCTGAGTAAAGTGGCATCACGTAAACAGTCTGCTTTTTGCATTTTGGTCCCACTTCTGTATTCGTGCAATTTCTTATCATGTATATGAATATTATAAACAGTAACTCAGTACCAGTGGTGATCCTAAAGAGGAAATAGATAAAATATTCTTAATTCAAAATCATTTCTACTTACTGATTTGATAAGCAGTATATTTATCATAATTTATCGTTATAAATGAGGTTAATTGAAGACAAAAGGCTCCTAGGACTACTCGTCATTTCTCAGCAGAGACTTAAAACTATTTCTTCGTCACAAAGGTCTTTCTTGTTTTTCTGAGACACGAGCAATCAACCAACTCTTTATTTGGAGAGGACAATAGAAACTTAATGTACAAAGAACCTGAGTGAAAAGGACGAACTTCAAGATAACGTTTCCGGAATTCTTTTGAGAAATATAAGAAGTAAATTGAGCGGCTCTTTGGAAGGAAGAAATCTGTATAAAATGTTACATTGGGGATGACCCCCGTAGGGGGGTGGTTAGTGCCGTCAGTGCACCTCACATTGTACACTGTAGGCATTACTTAAGGGTCTTTGGAGCGTCCCTTCGGCCCCTAGCTGCAACCTCTTTCATTCCTTTTACTGTACCTCCGTTCATGTTCTGTTCCTTCAACCTGACTTTCCACCCTCACAGGTCCCAGCGTTTGACCTTTGCCCTAAATTTCTATTCTATTCTATTCTATTAGGGATGAAGTCAAAATGGGCTTCTTCTACAGTGGTCAGTACTTGACCAGACGGCTTTCAGTCAAGACAGGTTAAAGCTTTGGGATTGTCGACTATCTCGGGTGCTAAATTTTGGCTTCTAATATTTGACATCTTTCGTAGCAGAACGTTGGAAAATGAATCCGTCTTCCAATTAGAAACAAGAAGAAAATATTGTCTTCAGAGCATGTTGGCGTATTTACCTTTCTTGTGTAAGGAATCACGATATTCGTTATTCAGTGATATTAAAGTCATGCTAAAGACTTTATATCATTCCATTGCATGGTCTCATGCCAATAAATGTCTGCTATAATATTGGCATAGGTCTTTGAAAAATTCCTCTCCCAAGCTTGATGATATTTATTGATCAGTATTACTTTACCATTACTGTCTGCGAGAACATTATTGCTTGAAAGTCCAAAACTTCCTGTAACCAGGCCAATAAATATTTCCGTACTGGTATTGGCACGAGTCCAAAGCGCCTTGCTGTGGGTATCCCGAGGTGCCAGAAATATTTTGGTTAGCAGATGAATGAGTGAAGTGATCATAATTCTAGGTCATAAGAATTACCTTTAGTGATATACAGCAGTCGTGGCAAAGGCTCCTGGTAAATGAGACATACTTAGAGGTAAGATTTAAAGACGAAAAGTAGAATCGTTGTCATAAAAATTTGTTCATGGATGACTCCCCCTCTCTCTCTCTCTCTCTCTCTCTCTCTCTCTCTCTCTCTCTCTCTCTCTCTCTCTCTCATCTGAACAATTTTACGTGAAGTTAAAGTGGCGGTGAAACATATGAAATGCTGAAAGGTAATTCTAGAAATGATGAGTAACGCTATACATACAGCCATAACAATTTTAATAGACTGTCTCCCACCCCCATAGATTTCTCTTGGGGGAATATATACTGTACTAAACATACAGTAAAGATAAGACGCCGTTACTCTTCATTCTGTTAACAGCAAAGAACAAATTGTATTGAAGAATTCTTGTTTTCAAGCAGAAGGTTTTGTTAATAATAAATCGGAATAGTTTACAAGCAGAGGTATTGCATGGGCTGAGATCATTGTAGGTAGGTAGGTTATTGCTTTTGTACATTTATAAAAAATGGAAGCTAATGCTTAAGAATGGAGGCTAGCCACTGTAATCCTGTCTTGATTAGTAAACGAGCCATGGTGACATTGCACATTCTAGATAAGTGTAAATTTGGGCTGCGGTAAAGAAGAGAATCGTATTTTTATTTACATTTTCTTGAGTGCGTCTGGTATCGCAGAAGGGTAAGGCAACTCTCTTGTCTTTTGTGTTGCCCTTGGCTTTATTTGATGCCATTGGAAGGGCAGATACAGGGAAATGAAAGGAGTTTTATAGGCTTGCTAAAATTATTATTCGAGTTTTGTTTGGGTCTTACTGCTTCCCTCGTAACTTTCACCACGCTTTCATTTCAAGTAAATCTTCATGAGCGTGTATATTTGATTAGGTGATTAGATACGTGTCTGATTTATAAATACGCAGGATAGGCATTTTCCTCCATTCCAACGTGTTAAACCTTTACTTCCTTTAACTATGGGGCATATTCTTTCATTCCTCAGAAAGGAAAAACATATTTTTCGTTTGTATTTAAGTTTCTCCGGCAGTTTGAATGTTTTAAAAGTTCCTTCAAAAACGAAGTAATTTTGTTTCATTGTGTACTCAATTACTGAAATTTTCAGTTGACTGCTGAAAAAATACTTGCCGAACACATTGTAATGCGTATTGCAATAAAACTCTAGATGATTATCCTCCAGTGCGAGTTTATTAAGTAACTTTTCCATTGAAGTATATTTGCCTCAGATCAGAAAAGGAGGTGGAGACTGGCAGTAATACCCTAATTTTCATGTTTAAAATATTTTTACAACGAACATTGAGCTGTGCGTGGAAAATGTAAGCTTTGAAAACAAGTAAAAAACGCCCCGAAGTTGCTTCGGCGTAATCGAGTTTTCTGTACGGCGTATAATCAAGGCCACCAAAGGTAGATCTCTTTTTCGGTGGTCTCGGTATAATGCTGTATGAGCCGCGGCCCATAAAACTCTCAGCCGGCCGTGGTGGCCTGGCCTATATCGTTGCCAGAGATACGATTATGGCTAACTTTAATCTTAAGTAAAATAAAAACTACTGAGTCTAGAGGGCCGCAGTTTGGTTTCTTCAATGATTGGCGGGTGGATGATCAACATACCAATTTGCAGCCCTCTAGCCTCAGTAGTTTGTAAGGTCTGAGGGCGGAGAGGAAAAGTGCGGAGAGAAAAAGTGCGTACAGAATAAAGTGCGGACGGACAGACAAAGCCTGCACAGTAGTGTTCTTCTGCAGAAAAAAACACAGCAAGATAAGAAACGAACATTGTCAATTAAAATATCCAATCATTGGCCATTATCTTGCTTTATGTTTCCAGCGATAAACCTCTGGAATTGAAAAGAACTAAAAGTGCACCTCATCTCCTTTGTTCATTGCCTGTGATTACTGGTTCTTCGTCGTCATTATTAGAAAATGTTCGTAATCCTCAATTCTCTTCAGTACGCATTATATCGCTGTTATTGCCTTTCTTTAGAATAAAATATCAGCTGTGTGTTTGGAGATGGGGGAACGTGCATTCACAAAAACTACCCTTATGGAGATTAAAGTTGTTGCCTCTGACAAGGAGGATACATTTTTCGGGTTATTTACTTCTTTGTTAATTTTTTGCCACTAGGATTAGGCAGAAATATGCTTATGAATGATAAAAAGGTATTTTTTTTATCAACGGTAAGCTTTGCCACTGGCGACAAGTGATGCTACTATAGTTTGGTAAGAAATGTGGTTATGCTGAACTTTTTAAGCGTTTTTTTTACTTCAGTGATGGAGATTGCAAAATCATAATTGCTCTCAGTATCTAAATTTTGTAAAATATTAAGTGGAAATTAATATATTAGGTGCACCCTTTAAAAACCTTATAGGTATTTTTTTTTTTTTTTTGCCTATACGTAAATTCAAGTTTATTTCTTTCAAATGAACGATTATTCCTTACTCAGGAAAGTAAATAGTACGTCGCACTTGTATAGTCGACGGCCTACTAGGCTAGTCCTCACATTCTGTGGGAGCTTGAATTTCAAGTAATGGTTCCTGTAGGCCTTTGCCATTTGAGTAGGGTTCATCTCTTTGTTAGGTAAACTAACTCTCTGCGTTTTACCGCGCACAAAATACATGACCTTATTTTCTAGAAGGTAAATTACTCATACGGGATTGCGTTAAAACCTGCTGACACCCATACATTACCTTACAGACCTTACAGTTCGTTCGGGTTGCCCCAGGTCTGTCAGTGTGAGGCACCTCTGATGTCTACCAGAGAATTGCTAATGCATCTTCCGGTATATTTTGTATCTTCCAATCATGGATGGTCTGGGATGCAGCTTAGATATTTGTCGAGCTTATTCTTAACCACATCTACGCTCACTCCTGACATGCTCCTCAGATGAGCATAATGAAATAGAAGTAAAAAATCAGTGAGCATGAAAATGTAGTTTCCTTTGATTTTATCGGTTCATTTCACCTCTTTGTTTTGTCTTTTAATCGCATGACCATGTTATTTCCCGCTGCCAGAGTGAAAACGCTGACTAGTATTAGCGTGCGTAGGGAAAAATAAGACCTTCCTGAATGCTTCTGTCTTGCACAGCAAATTGTTGGCGAGTTCAAATACGGATTTTTTGTGAAAGCTTAAATTAAGCAAATTTAATAACCTGCAACTATGAATTTCCAGGGAAATATTTTGGTCATTTATAATTACCCATTTTTTTCCTCTTTTTAATGAGATAAATAGAATGCAGAATAAGTACGAATAATTTCTAAAGTGTTTTCCAAATAGTTACCTTTCAGATTAATGCAGCTTAAAATACTGTTGCATTTTTGTGGAGAATAAAGGAAAAGTATGAGTTCCTCGTCTTGAAAAAATACTGCAGTATTTCTTATTTGGACTAAATTCCTTTCCCTTTTCTGTGAGCTCATTTATCCTTCCGGTATTTCTAAAGTCGTGCACCGTTTAGTCTCATTTAATGTGAAGTTCAGGTTTCTGACAGCTGTTTCCGGGACAGTTGTCTTTCACTAACCGTTACATATACTTACAATTAATGTGTTTAGAGATGTGTTTGATTTAAGGGAAATAAATTTCATTTTCCTTTTAGAGATATGTCTTTGATTCAATGGAATCAGCCTTCGTTCTTTTTTTTTGAAAGATATGTCTTCGGTTAAAGAGAATATTTTTTAGAGATTTGATTCCTTTTAACCAAAAACATATCTCATTTTCTTTTTAGAGATATGACTTTGGTTAAAGAGAATTAGACATCACTTTCATTTTAAGGATATATCTTTGGTTCAAGGGAATCAAACTTCACTTTCTTTTTAGAGATGTCTTTGGTTAAAGGGGAATCAAATCTCACTTTATTTTTAGAGACATGACTTTGGTTAAAGAGAATCTGGTGAAAGAGAATCAAACATCACTTTCTTTTTTAGAAGTATGTCTTTGGTTACAGGGAATCAAACCTCACTTTCTTTTGAGAGATGCCTTTTGTTAAAGGGAATCAAACCTCACTCTCTTTTTCAAGATATGTCTTTGATTAAAGGAACTCAGACTTCACTCTTTTTTTTTTTTTCTCCTATAGGGGGCTAGTGTCTTCAGTGCACCTCATGCGGTGCACTGTAGGCATTGCTTAAGGTTCTTTGCAGCATCCCTTCGGCTGCAGGCTGCAACCCTTTTCATTCCTTGTACTGTACTTCCTTTCATACTCTGTTTCTTCCGTCTTACTTTCCACCATCTCTTAACAACTCATTCATATTACATCCTGTTACACCTTTCAAATCTTCTTACTGTTACTGTCAATTTCCGTTTCAGCCCAGAATAATCTTATAGGTCCCATTACTGGCCTTTGGCCTAAAGTCTATATTCTATCTGTTTATCACTTTCTTTTTAGAGATATGTATTTGATTAAAGGGAATCAGACTCCAGTTCTCTCAGATGAGACACATCCATAAAGTATAAGCACATCAGATTTTCTGATTGAATTTATGAATTTAGGAAACACAAATAATAATGCAAAAATTACTTCGAAAGAAAATTGGTTATTGGTTTGATGCAGGCACATTCAAAGATCATTAGCATTGCAGTTGGGCGATAATTGTAATATATTCTCTTGTGGAGAGATGGAGGAGTTTGACAATATGTTGATGAGCCCTTTGTGTGGGTGGGTATACGGAGTGATTAATGTTGTGGAAGTTAATTTTAGAGAAGGTTCATTTTTTGCTGTAAATCATAGGGGTACCTCGCCCACATCTATGGGGAGAAGGGACGTATGGGAAAAGTTTTATATATATATATATATATATATATATATATATATATATATATATATATATATATATATATATATATATATATATATATATATATATATATATATATATGTATGTATATGTGTGTGTAAGTATATACAGTAGTCCCTCAGTTATCTGGAACGCTATTATCCGACACAATATTACCCGACACACCCGGACTAGGGCCCCAAAGATATATGATATATGTAAATAAAAAAATCAGAAAACCACCCTCCAGTGGTTGGCAATGGTGATCGCCTCAGAAAAATGTTGATGATACTGCTTACACTCAAACAGACTGAGAAAGGGTTTTTGTAGGAAGGGGGGGTGTCTTAAGAATTGTCAAGGGGGAGGGGGTCAGATGGCTGAGTGCCATGATAGAAGATGGCCAGTGTGGAGAGAGCGAGAGAAAACAATAACAGGTATGTTTACATCGAAGCCTAAGTACAGTAACACACACACTCCTTTACCTTTTTATTTATATTTTTATGCTACAGTATTCTCAGTTATATTTTTACTGTGTTTTCTCATTTTTTTTTCAAATCAAAAGATAAGCGTAATTGTGTGCGTAGGGTAGGTACATATGTACACACTCATTCGATGACGTCGGTGAACTTGCTACAGATTGTTTGGTTTTGTCTCGCCTACATATGCAATTCACATTTTAAATATTTTTACGGTGATTAGAGATGAAATATTTAAATATTTTTTACATTGATTAGAGATGAAATATTTAAATATTTTTACGGTGATTAGAGATGAATTATTTAAATATTTTTTACGGTGATTAGAGATGAAATATTTAAATATTTTTAGGTGATTAGAAATGAAATATTTAAATATTTTTACGGTGATTAGAGATGAAATATTTAAATATTTTTACGGTGATTAGAGATGAAATATTTAAATATTTTTACGGTGATTAGAGATGAAATATTTAAATATTTTTACGGTGATTAGAGATGAAATATTTAAATATTTTTACGGTGATTAGAAGTGAAATATTTAAATATTTTTACGTTGATTAGAGATGAAATATTTAAATATTTTTTACGGTGATTAGAGACGAAATATTTAAATATTTTTACGGTGATTAGAGACGAAATATTTAAATATTTTTACGGTGATTAGAGATGAAATATTTAAATATTTTTACGGTGATTAGAGATGAAATATTTAAATATTTTTTACGGTGATTAGAGATGAAATATTTAAATATTTTTACGGGGATTAGAGGTGAAATTTTTAGATATTTTTACGGTGATTAGAGATGAAATATTTAAATATTTTTACGGTGATTAGAGATGAAATATTTAAATATTTTTACGGTGATTAGAGATGAAATATTTAAATATTTTTACGGTGATTAGAGATGAAATATTTAAATATTTTTTTTTCGGTGATTAGAGATGAAATATTTAAATATTTTTACGGTGATTAGAGATGAAATATTTAAATATTTTACGGTGATTAGAGATGATATATCAACAGTGTTAAAATATTCACTTACGTACTGTTATGATATGTGTGATAATCACACTTAGAGTCAAACAAACTTGTAATGAAATACGGTACAGTAAATCAAGTAAAAAAAAAAATAGCAATATATGTATGTATGCACGCACTCATTCAATGGCATCATAAACTTCCTGGAGTTTGATCAGTTTTATGTTTTTATGTTATACAGTGGTTCATATTTCACTAAAGGATATCTACAGTACTGAGATACGATATATATATATATATATATATATATATATATATATATATATATATATATATATATATTATATATATATATATATATATATATATATATATATATATATATATATATATATATTATATATATATACATACATACATACTGAGAGAAAGGGAGAGAACAACAACTCGGGTATGTCGACATCAGAGCCTCATACAGTAACACACAGACACTCCTTCACGATTTTATATATATTTTATGCTACAGTACAGGTTGACATTAAAAAATCCGGCCATCGATAGGCCAGTTCCACAGATTTCCGGCATGATTTCGGAGCCCATTTCCAAATTTACTGCGTTGGCGCGCCACTGTATTCTGGAGGCGCTGTTTATGTTTTGATGGCGCTGTACTTGAGAATCAGCTGTTGCTTGCACGTGCGAACAGGCTTTCCCGTTCATTCCTCCTCGTCTTATCATTTATTTACTGCTTTATAGCCCCATTGTAAACATCGTGCGTTGTCGATCGCAGAGAAAATGGGAATTCCGTTGAACTAAAATTCTGTAGAATGTGTTATTTAGCTGATGAACATTAAAATTTCATTTGCTTTTCATTTAGTGTTTAATTTTCTTTCTTTAAAGGACTGTACAGGTAGTAATTTTCTCTCAGATATATACGGCATATATAACCATAAAAAAATCCGACATTTCGAAAATCCGGCATTCCTCAGGTCCAGAGGCTGCCGGATTTTTAAATGCCAACCTGTATTCTCATTTACACTATATTTTTACTTCATTTTATGATTTTTTATTTTTACCAACCAAAAGATAAACGCAGTCAAGTGCGTAGGGTACATGCATATGCACATCCTCATTTGATGGCATCAGTGAACTTGCTACACCCTGCTTGGCCTTGTCTTGCCTATATATGAAATGCTCATTTTAAATATATTTATGGTGATTAGAGATGAAATGTCAACAGTGATGAAATATTCTCTTGCGTACTGTTAGGATATGTGTGGTGCGTACTGTTAGGATATGTGTGGTGATCATACTTAGAGCCAGGTAAACTTGTAATGAAATACAACACAGTAAATCAGGCAAAGCAACAGGAAAAAAAAAAAAAAAAAGGCAACACGTACGTGCGTAGATAAGCACTCCATTGATGGCGCCATGAACTTCCTGGAGTTTGATTAGTTTCGTGTTTTTATGTTTATGATGCAGTAATTCATATTTCATTAAAGGGTTTTTACAGGACTGAGAGAGAGAGAGAGAGAGAGAGAGAGAGAGAGAGAGAGAGAGAGAGAGAATATCCGAGCTATATTTACATCAAAGTCTAATATAGTAACACACAGACACACACACACTCTTTCACAGTTTGTATGATAATTTAAGTGTAGAGTACGTACGTACACAGTTCTTCATTGGAGGGGTGAGTAGAGCTCCCAGCTAGCACACTGTTGTCCCAGCGTTCGATTCTCCGAGAGGCCAATGAAGAATTAGAGGAATTTATTTCTGGTGTTAGAAATTCATTTCTCGTCATAATGTGGTTCGGATTCCACAATAAGCTGTAGGTCCCGTTGCTGGGTAACCAGTTGGTTCTTAGCCACGTAAAATAAATCTAATCCTTCGGGCCAGCCCTAGGAGAGCTCTTAATCAGCTCAGTGGTCTGGTTAAACTAAGATATACTTAACGTACGTACACACACACTCATTAATTCCAATAACTTCTTAGTAGTGTTAGTAAAGTGAATTTGCTTTGAACAGTCGTCATCGAGAAATGCCCTATGTACTTACGATGTAAACACAGATTGTTGTACTGTAATGCTCAAACACTTTGTGTAACAAACTGAACAAATTTCATTTTCAGTAGTGTACTATGCTAGGCTTTCAAACAAGATTACCAAACCTATGGCTTATATAATAATTCATAACCATTTCTTATAATTAACAACCACTCCCCAGAGAACTGACATAAACAACATCTAGCATGATATAAACAAATGAATCGGGAAACAGCTGTTTTGCAATTTCGACGGATGTACTTTAACCTAAAGTATGTAAGTTTACCTATGTATACCCCTTTTACATTTATGTAGAAAAATAAAAATAATAATTCCAGAAATACATTCGTTTCTTTTAGCAACTAAAAAACAATGCTCCCAATTCTTTCACTAGTAGGCCCAGTCAGCTGATTCTGAGGGCACAAACATTAGTCATTGCAAGTGGCCGATTGATGATTGTTTTTTATACACATTACGATGATGAAATAACATGATAATGGTACAGTATAAATGGATTCAGTAAGTAAAATATAAATTTCATTATCATTACCTTTATCTTAAATACATCAGTAATAGCCTAGTTAACTTATGCAAAGGGGTACTGTGAGTGTAACACCTAGCTTAGGTCATTTCCAACACTTATTTTGTATCTTGTGCATGATGATAAAATATGGTAACAGATAAGAAAGTTGCAGTATAAAAAAGCATTAAAAGGTCATGAAACCATGGTAGGCTGTGGTTAAACACTGTTGGCTACCTGCCTACAAGAGAGAAAAAGAACGGGTTACATTTTCTTCCAAGTGCATTTATGTAGTATATTTTGTTACAAATGTTGAGAAAAAAGGTAGATAATTGCCATTTGCATAAATTTATAAGTATAAAGTGTGATGGTGTTGTTTATAAGCATACTGATTGTTTACAATTATGTGGTATTGATAAGGTTAGGAGAGGAAGGGTACAGAGTTGCCCTTGAATACCCCCTAGATTTTTTTACTCGCCCTTATCTGGCTTTAGGCATTATACGACGGGCCCTTGGCTCTATTAATCTGGATAATTGAAGGATTACTATATTTTCATGTAAGGCCACAGAAAAAATAAATGAAAGAAGTATCAACTGCTTTCGTGTTATTTCCACACATTTTGTACATTGAAAATGTTTGTACTTCTGTTTTATTCTTTCTGTGGCTTTACATGAATATATAATATATATATTTATATATTATATATTATATATATGTGGATATATATATATGTATATATATACATACATACATATACACATATTTCAAGAACAAGTCTTTTCATCATCAAATAAAGGGTAGTCACTTAACCTGCAGTTTCCTTGGAATACTGAGCTTGCTTTTGTGTCTCTTCATCTTGAGAAAATACCTCCACAACCTTCTTTCCGTGTCATCTCCATTCTTCGTCGAGATTTTGCGATTATCCTAAGGCATTAAATCGTAA
This sequence comes from Macrobrachium rosenbergii, assembly GCF_040412425.1. Taxonomy (NCBI): domain Eukaryota; kingdom Metazoa; phylum Arthropoda; class Malacostraca; order Decapoda; family Palaemonidae; genus Macrobrachium; species Macrobrachium rosenbergii. The sequence continues at coordinate 22,370,552 of NC_089792.1, forward strand.
CTCTGCTTGTTGTTGCAATTTGCCGGTCGATGAGAATTACATATCTTCTTCCTGAATCCGTTATGAATACTGTCTACCTGAATTACTGACTACAATTTTCAAATCTCTACTGTCGTATTTCGTACAGCATGGAGTCTTTGCATCAGCTTTCCAATTGTTTTTCATGTATTTTCCTGATTCATTTCCTACCTCCTCAATTATCTTTCGTTCCTTGAATTTATTTGAGCATAGTTGACAGTTGCGTAACAGAATATTTACATATAATTTGTTCTGTGTTTAAAATCTTGCTTAGTAACAGAGATTCATATTGTTAATGAATACTTAAAACGTGAGTCTGTTGCATTAATTCCAAAATGAATTTTTTTACAATGTCTGTATTACTATTTTTAAAAACTTCAATATCTTTCTTTTATTTACCTTGACTCTCTTAAAATAAAAAAAATTAAAAGATATAAATTTTTAGATACTCCTAAAGATGATAAAATATGCTAATTTAAAATAATATACACTAAAATATCACAATGATCTACAAACCGATAACTTATATGAAGACGTATTCGCTCGCTTCTGATGGAAGCAAATCGGAATTTTCTGAAATCCCTGCACTGAATATGTCATGGGAAAATATCATCTGTGACGTTCTGTTAGAAACTGGTGCAGCCTGATTTGTATGCGAAACACAATATTGCATTACGACGAGTTTTAACGCTAATGCTGGGCTTTGAATAGGAAATCATGAGGATTACAGGCCTCTTTTTATCTGGAGGGAATGCTTTCAGATATGTCTTCCGTTGATTGCAGCTCTTCACCCAAGATGTATCTTTTATTAGAAACAGGAAGTCTCTCTCTCTCTCTCTCTCTCTCTCTCTCTCTCTCTCTCTCTCTCTCTCCATATGATGGTCAAACCTATTGCTTTGTAGCCCAGTGTCTAGAATATTTTAGCAACTGGTTTTTGCTTGAACCATTCCACTGAATAATAAGGCAGTCAGGATGTAAAGGGTTTAAGGGGTTTTGTGCATCATGGTAATTCGAAGTCTTGAAGGTATCCAGGTACATCAAGTCAACGCTTTGGATTCTTCTGCGTTTCAAGGGATTAAGTAAAATCGCCAGTCACTTTACTTTCATCTCAATAGTCGGTTGGGGATCGCGAAAGGTAAAACTGGTCTATTTAAACTGGTTAAAGGTTTTCGCTGTTGATACAAAGTCTTCTTTTCGGGGGGAGATAGTTATAAATGATAGTGAATTACTTAGGATTTTTGTTGGGTATTTTATATTTCTTATTAGAGTAGGAGATATAACTTATAAATGATATGAAATTCCGTAGGAGTTTTTATCGGGTATTTCAAATTTCTTTTGGCATTTCATTATTGCTGAATGCATATACTTATGTATCCCCATTAGACTTGCTTGCATTTTTACCTTGTTCCTCTAATGTTGTGTTTCCTTTGCATCTCTTCTTTTTGAAGGAGAAAACTTTTGATAAAGAAATGGTGACAGATACGAAATTAATCGTCTTGGGTTAACTAACTCAGTTTTCGCCAGCTTATTTTAATTAGCTCGATTCTAAGGCATAATTCCCCTACGAAAATGAATTTTGAAAATGTCGTGTTTCCATTTGAACTGGCGCGAGGGCGCAGCTCAGTTATTGCATGCAGTCAAGTCATAAAAAGAAAATAACTTAAAAAAATAAAGGTGTGCTTGAGTCTCATCCAGAGAAATGGTTTTTGTGGAAACATTGTCGAAACCAGGAATATAAAAATGCTTATGGGATTCCAAAGAATGAAGGTAGTAATGAGGAAAAAGAACAATGTAAGCGCCCATCTAATGAATGTTTACAGGTATCCACGAAAACTACCCTAAAATACCCCCGGTGGAATAGAGAGAGAGAGAGAGGATGACTTTTGTAATGAAAATAGGGACTGAAACAGAGGACAACGTACGCCTTTGACTTCATTTCACTATTCCTGTCTGACTTATGGTATGTGATTTTGCTTGCGAAGTCGTCAGCAAATGTGCACAAATGCATTTTCGTAGTGCTGTAATCACTGAACAGTTATAAAATGGGATAGTTTGTACAACAGTTCCAAAGAGAATAAATCAACCAGAAAATATTCTGATTTTTAATTATACATCTACTATATGCACTGTTTAAAATATCGAGAAATACCTATAAGTTTATGATTCATTATTTTTAAAACTTGTAGGATCGTTTTCCAGAATAGACGAATTACCATCATACACCTAATTACTCCACGCGTATTTACAGTGCAATAAGCTCACGGATTAAAAATCATAAAAACATACTAGTTTCTAAAATGGCTTTATCTCGCTTCGAAATAATCATCACTTTGAAGTAAAATGTCGTAAAAGCGTTGTATGATTCCACGTATGAAATCTAATTGTTTGCTTCAAGTCACAGACGAGGCTAGAATATTTTATTCCCATGGATATGCATTTTAAGGATTCTGAAATTGTTTTTTTGGAGCACGATTTCCACCATGAAGAACTGCTCGTAGCTAGGATCTAACAAGATTAAGGATTTACGTCAACTGAGTTTCAGATCAGTTCTGAAAAACCTTTGAAAATATGTTTAATTTGAATGAAAAAATGCGCTCGCAAATACATTGGTTCGCATGTTATAGAAGCCTCGTGGAATATTGTCATCAATATACAAGGAAAGAAATTCACAAATTAAATAAGACTTTTTTTGTAATGTTTTAAATTATCGTTGACATATTGTAAGTCTTTATAAACATTTTTTGAGCAGCTATGGAAACTACCTTGCATTTCAGATAAACCTGTGATTTTAAGGACGAATTAAGAATATCGAGAATGAAGTGAAATTTATATTAAGAAAATTCTTTTTATTTCATGATATGTAATTTTTTTTCGCAGTATTTGTGATATTCTGCTGAACAAGTCTGAGCCTTGGTGTACAGGAACTACTGACTCATCTTACTTTTGAGAAATATCATATGAAAGTGTCAGCAAATGCCGCACGGAAGTTAACTATTATACGTAAGGCCTCACATATTTATAACAACGATAAAATAAACGCAATATGTTATTACCAGAGATTTATCTCTTTTTGATGACTGGTTCGTGGTGGTAGGTTTCTGTTTCCTGAGATTAGCAGATATGACTTGGATCATCAACAGATGGTCTCTTGATTGTCAGCTTTTCATAAGTTGTATTTTAACAGAGATCTTTCGCTGTCACAGTTTATCACTGATCATCTCCTGCTGAATGCAACCAGATTTGCTGAACAGCAGTACCAGTAGGCAGTAAATATGCCACGCTGTCGAACTTCTCAGTTCCAGATGTCTTTTATTCCTCATACCGTTGTACTGTGGAACGGTAATTGACGTCGCACTACCATGGGGCACCAGAGTAGATGAGAAAGAAAAAAAAAACATCATAAGTATCGAGACCTGAAAATCGAAATAAGAAGGATGTGGGATATGACAGTGGAAATTGTACCCGTAATCATAGGAACGCTGAAAAGGAAACTGGAAAACTAAAACAATTCACCTTGTACTTTAATAGTTTATTCATATTTTTACTTTTTTGTTTATTAATTTACTGATATTTCTTTTTCAATACCTGATCTCTTTTTTTCTGTATTTCCTGTTATCTTCCGTAATTTGTTTCAAATGAGCACCATTCATCATCATCATCATCATAATAATAATAATAATAATAAAGTTGTCAGACTAGAGTTTTGCGCTCGAATGCTTCCCATCTTGAAGAGAAGTATCCTATGAGATGGAACAGTAGATTAATTGTCCTTTCAGAAAAGGAAATCTGGAAAAAGGAAGCATTAAGAAGCAAATATGGATTGATTTGTCAAGTGGATCTCGTGAAAAATATGGAATGGTTTTGCGTAAAGAACGCTAAGTGAATGACAGAAATCGAGATAGGGGAAGAACAGTGTTGGTTTTAGTTAAGAAATATCTGATGAGAATTTTTATAAGAAAATGTTTCATCAGGTATTTGAAAGTGAAAGGGAAAGCTTTTCATTTGAAAAGTAATTTAGCGAGCTTTCAGAATACAATATGTGTATGGATTTGATACAACTTATTATTAAGGATGAGGAAGCCAATACTTTCGTGTGTAAGAGGGTCTCAGACAAGAAGCGTTAGGATTTCAGGGTGTTTTAATAATACTTATACGAATGACGTAAGACGGAAGAGCAAGATGGTGGAATAAGGAGAGAAAGATGTATGAAGAGAGCTGAATGATTTGTATTTATGAATGAATATTAAGGGCCTCACTAGCAGCCTCCTTCTCATTCATGAAAATACAAATCCTTTTAAAGACCTCGTTATTATCAGCTAGTCTTTCTTGTGCTTTGTACATTGACAAGACGTTAACCGAGATAAATTTATTTATACCTGAGTGCCAGATAGTTTCCAATAATACCTTGATTACTTCTGTTTTAGTTTGTCTTCTCTATCTCTTTTGAACTGTTAAAGAATTTCGTTAAAATAATTTCTTGGTCATTTAAAGTTTCCCAATCACTTCTAATTAAGGATTGTATTTATGTAGGCTATCTGTGTGTATATGTATCATTCACCTTCATAATACTTCATTCAGGTTGAACTTTTTCTGGAAAACTTGTGTCAAATCAGCTTCATGCATAAAGCTTAACGCTTAGGAACGCTTTTCATAGCCGTTGGCTTTTAATTTTTTGAATTTTATTTTTGATTTTGAATTTCAGATGAAAGCAAATGAATCTTAATTTAACTACCTGAAATCCCAAAGAAAACCTGTTGTTTTTGTGAACTAATACGCACTGTACAGACATAGGTTTTGCGAGGTGTTCTGTGATTATTGTCTCTCTGTATTTGTTCGTTTGGATTACTAGTCTTTCCTCTTTAATTCTGTTCCTAAGCGCTGGGTCCCTTTGTCTCCTGTTTCGCCACAACCCTGGAAACCTCCTTCACAAATTTAGAGACATGCCACCAATTAAGTGTTCCTTGTTCTCTCTGAATTCCAGGACTAAAGAATTACACGCTTATATGACTGTTGTTGTCTTTTGAACATTCTGGATTTCCTCAGTATTTAAGCCTTGCTGCGACAGTAAATATTTTAAGAAAAATAAATTTGGTATCGATTGTAGGATATTTAGCTGTGAACCAATAGAGAATTGCAGCTAAAAGCTGAATAATAAGATATAAAAATGTAATATTTTATGTTCATTATGCTTGATGATCAACATGGTCTTATGGTTAATGAATGATCAATTCCATCATTTTGGATTACTTTTTGGAAAAACGTCGTCAATAAGTGTCTTATAGAAAGCATTTCTTGTGGAGACCTCATTATCACTGACAGGTTTCTAATTGAATTCCTTCCAATTAATGGCAAACCATTATATTCCAGATCTTTGATATGTTTACTGTTGGAATTAGTTGGAATTAGTAATCCATAATGATAAGGCCTACCAACTGGAAGTCATATGTAGGTTATGGAGCATAGAAATTTTTTTGCACAATATATATATATATATATATTATATATATATATATATATATATATATATATATAGTGTATACATATATATATATATGTATGGATACATGTATACACACACTTTTACATATTCATATACAAATGTTAGTGATACACGCACACAAAATGAAAG
>NC_089792.1:22381198-22393698 GCF_040412425.1 Macrobrachium rosenbergii
AACATTTAATTTGTTCAAGGCCACCGCTGAGACAATTTTACACAGCAGTGACTGTTGTATCAAATAAAAAATGTCTGTAAATGCCAAATGAACAAGAAAGGTTCTGTAGAAGTTAACGAGACAGTTATGTGCACAAGACGCTGTCCGAGATATTAGAATATGCTGTGATCACACTTAATCAGCACTTTTCCATATCCATGTTTTCTTGAAAAACATACCGTGAAAATTATTATTATTATTTTTTTTTTTTTTTTAGCACAACCTCTTGTAAACCACCAAATTGCAGAAGCAAACTGAAGTATAACGGTGTATCGAAAGTGTGTTGGTATGTAAAAAAAAAATCCCCAAGAAACTATGATGCATAGTAATATATATTTTTGAGTTATTGCTAATAATTTTTTTTTTTTTTGATGGAAGTCCGACAGTTTTCTGATCACTCGATTAAAATATATCTCTCGATTTTTTTAGTAAACAACAGTGTATGAATGTAATTGCCATTTCAAGATCAAATCATGCATCATTTTTTTGTCTTTTTAGGAAGTACCTCCTTGTGTTAAAACATCGGGCATTTGTTACGAAATATAATATGTATCACATTTGTGATGGATACCCATTTCATTTAGTTTCACATATTTAGCCATTATTTTTGCTGTGTTTCGGAGTATTTAAGATGAAATGACTCTGTTAGACGTCATCAGTTAAGGAAAAAGAGTGGATCTCTCTTAGAATACTGAACTGAAATTTCGCTTACAGAATATCGCGTCTGATATGTGCTTACTAACAGAGCAGCCTCCTTCCCAGATCTAATGTTCCGAGGACAGGCTACTTGTCTTTGGAACTAACACCTTCCTAGAATTATGTAATTGTTACTGAAACAGGCTGTTATCTCAATAGCTTCCATTTTCATGTGTGGACCCTGGATTTAGACATTTTAATTTCACAATTCTTGAAATGCTGGAACAGCAGTGATTGTCATCTGTGAACCCTGGATGAAGCAATATTTATAATTTCGCAATATCTTGACACGTTGGCGAAAATTTGCTAAATATAAATGTCATTTAATGTGCTGTTTTAAAATGACATCTTTCCAATCTCATTTGCATGAGGTTACAGAAATCATGCATCCACAGGAATGATTACTGCACGTTTCATATAAATGCTGGCAGGAAAATATTGATTTTTATTTCCATTTCCAAATAAAGATTTGAGCAATGAGCGAACAACCCCAAGAATGGGAATGAAATATTCGGGAATCCTTTGATAATTCATATTAAAGAGATGGAGATTTCTTCATTTGCATTACAGATGAGAACGAGAAATTCGTGTGACTTCAAAGTGGCGAAGTGCATTAATATTAAGAAAAAAAAAAAGGTAAAAGAGTTAATCAGTTATTTTAGATGGCTCCGAGGATTGAGGATGATTAAAAGTGATTTCTATGACATGTGCACATTGTATGTATTTATGTATGAATGAATGAATGAGTGCCCTTTTCCATCTCGTACTTTTTAATTTTACTGTGAAAATGTTTGTAAATATCTCTCTCTCTCTCTCTCTCTCTCTCTCTCTCTCTCTCTCTCTCTCTCTCTCTCTCTCTCTCTCTCTCTCTCTTAATCTTCTGACATTCGTTCAGAAATCTTGCATTCTTATAATCATGTTATGCTAAAGTATTCCATTTGAAATTCTCCTTCATCTTGCATATTTCTTATAAAGAAAGAACATTCAGCCGAATTATATGTAAAGCTTATCACTCTGAACAATATTTTCGTTCTAATTCATCTCTGGGATTCAGATTACTAAGAAAACTGTTTGTCTTATGAAGGAGTGCTCAGAGCTTCAAGCGTATGTATATTAAAAAAAATCTGAGAGAGAGAGAGAGAGAGAGAGAGAGAGAGAGAGAGAGAGAGAGAGAGAGAGAGAGAGACAAACTTTTTCATTATTTTGCTGTAATGTTCTATGAATTTAATATTTCAATGAAGAAGTCCACCAGGTTCAAATCTTTATAGGAAGAAGCAAGAGATCGTACCTCACAGAAGTTACCAGCTGTTTACCAGTATGTCAATATTTTGTTGAAATCAGCCATAATTTAGATGTATGTTATAAATTTAAATGTTTCAAAGAACTGTCCTGCGGTTATGTATCGATGTATTAATATTTTAATTCTTGATTTTTTATTCCTGTACATTCTGTTCCATGCAAAAATATGGTAAATGTTTTTAAAGATATTAAGTAGATTTTTTTATTTCTTGCAGGTAAGAACCTGATACAGGAACAAAACCAGTAGAAAAGGTAAGCAGGTTACAGTTTTTATTTAATATTAAAGTATTTAGTGTTAAAGTATTTTAGTAATTTAAATAACGCTACCATGTTAATTAATTAGGTTCTTCAAAGGATTATTCTTCAATTGATTAAAAAAAGATTAAGGATAAAGCTAAGATAATATTTAATTAATAATGTCAGAAGAAAAATAACAAATTGAAAATATCCATACACAAAATTACTACATATAACCTTTACAGAGGCAATATACCGTTAAGGAAATTTGGAAAACTGGAAAACAAGAATGATAGAAATGTTTATGAAATTTGTAATATTTGATAGGAAATGTTTACGTCATGGGGATTGTTGTAACTGTTCTGCTCCGAGAACGTTTGCACATTTCATTTCGTGTTGTTATATTCAAACTGTGCGAATAATTGTTCGAAGTTATGTTAATAATTGTTTAGTCAGTTATGATACTAATTGTTAAAATTATTTGATTGTATTAGCTCATATTTTGCGAATGACAGTTCGACTGTTTCCTGCCGTTCTAATGTTCGCGTGTATATTCATGCGTTTAAATCGACTGTTTTTACAGATGCATAATTCAGTACTTATTTATGATTAATGTTTATGTATTGTGCAATCTTCACTTCTCATCACTGGGAAAGACTCAGATAACTGGATACTAAAGAGGCGAGTTTCATTGAGAAAAGAAAATTGTTTCCCATCAGTTTAATAATGGATGAATTATTCGACGTTCTCAGAAATAAACCAGTTCACGTGCCTTCTGGGGTTGTTTGCGAGTGAGACCTTTTTATTTAACTTTTCTCCTAATAATCTTCGAGGCAAGTATCGTCTGCGGATGTGGGACGGCATCTTTAGGAAAACTTTGATAAAGTTGAATTGTTCTTCCAGCGCAGTTGCGTCTTTGTGACAAACCGCTGAATATGACAGGGCACTGTTTAAGATGCGATACGAAATATGTTAAAGTGTATAGGTTTGTCGAGATATGGTTAACAGGTTAAGGTAGATTTTAATGGCATAACTGTACTTATCTTTTTTTAGCAGGTAGCAGTCAGAATAGAGGTATATAAGAAAAGATAATTAATGATTTAAATGGAAGGATGAGACGATTGAAAATATCAATCAAGAAGGTATATAAGAAAAGATAATTGATAATTCAAATGGAAGGATGAGACGATTGAAAATATCGGTGAAGAAGGTATATAAGAAAAGATAATTAATGATTTAAATGGAAGGATGAAACGATTGAAAATATCAATCAAGAAGGTATATAAGGAATGATAATAATTTAAATGGAAGGAATAGACAATTGAAAATATATCAGACAATTGAAAATATATCAGTCAAGAAGGTATATAAGAAAAGATAATTAATAATTTAAATGGAAGGATGAGACGATTGAAAATATCAATTAAGAAAGGTTTACTTTCGTTTTATGAAACTTGGCTGTTAAGCCAAGCATTGGGCCACTTTCTGCCCTTCAACGCTTAAGGCATTGAAAAGGTGTTGGAGTGACTGAACAGAAAGATAAAGAGATCTAGAAAAGGTATGAGGTGAAATAAAGGGATCTAAAGGTGGCATTGGGAGAAAACCCCACACCTCCACTAAGAAGTAGTAGTTGGAGGGTTTGGAAAGCAAGATTAAAGAAAGGAAAAAAGGGGCGGAGGTAAAGTAAATGGTTAAATGGTGGGTGCAGCTAGGGACCGAAGGGATGCTGCAAATACCCTGTAGTAATGCCTGCAGCGCACCGCGTGAGGTTTTACTAACGGCACTTGCCCTCCCGCGGGGTAGAGGTACTTGCATAAAATTATTTTCTCAAAGAAGTTATCACATCATTAATTTATATATTTCATCTCCATCGCTGCGCTGAATAATCCTGATGGGTTCCGGCGCTTGGTTCTCAAGACCTAAATTTTATAATCAATCAACCAATCAATCAGTGTGAAAACATACTAAGTTTTCTTTTAATGGATCAAAGTGCTCATCATGGCAGTATTTTCCAATGCTTGAGCTGCTTATTCACCACAGGCGTTGAGCTTATAGCCACAAGCTGCACCGGAATTGTTATCTTGGCTGCCTTCTTTCATAAGAAAAAAAATATTTTCCATTTTTATTTTGTCATTTCTTGCAAGTAGATTATTAACTGTCAAGTCATTCTTTTGTGGTAGTTTGATTTTTTCATTTCATCTAGGTTTACTTTCATCATTCGACTGCATATTTGAAAAGAAGATTGTTAAACTGTCTAGTAAGCTCAATGAATATTTAGGTTTTCATAAAGACAGTGAGGTCTCTTGCAGGCTGCAGTATATGTCAGATCTCTGAATTGTTGTTCTTATATTGTCAATGTGATGATGTTTTAATCATAGAGGATGCAGTTTCCTGCCGTTTTTAAAAGTAAACGTAAGCCGTGCGGTGTATTTTGTTAACAATGCTAATCACATCCCCGTACAACTGGTAGAAAACATATAAGATAGGTTGTTTGGGTAACCATAAGCAGATGTTTGTAATCTCTAATTTCTTTTTCTACATGATTGCCTTTTTGCCGTTTTGAAATAGGCATAAAATATGCCCGTAAATAGTACAAATATTAGCAAGCTAATTTGAAAACGACATTGTCCAATATGTGGAAGGTATAGAAGTCTTCCTTCCACATTAAAAATGGAATCTTCGGGAGGCATTGAAAGCATGTTCATTGTGATAACACCCACGTGATCAGCATTTTCTTCCATACAGTCTGCAGATACTATTTCCTTCCTTAATTAATTTACGGTCTGACTCACATGTTTCTCTTATCTAACTGTTATCCATTATATTTAGTTCCAAATAACTGGTATTTAGACTCGATGAGAGGCCTCGCTAACATTCAATTGCAATTTCTCCTCTCAAAAACCTTTGCTGACTCTTTCACCAACATTAGTAGATTTTCTTCACTAGCCCCAGTCACTGTATGTATCGTCTGTAGACATCAACCACTCGCACACTGAATTCAGATTCCCTATTTTTACTCCACCAGATTGAACCCTTGAATTGGACTCGCTCTTGAACCAATTAGTTAGTTTCCCCTTTGAACACAAATCACTTTCTATGAAGATCTCTAGTTGGTCTCCATGAAAGCCATAAATACTCTAAGCCCTCTACATCCGTTCTCTATCATGTCTTTCATTAGGATTTCTTTGTCCACATATGCCACATATTTCTTCCTTGCTTTTGTTATCTCTTTAGTCAGTGACATTTTCGAAATAAACCGAATCAGAGACGGACCAGTAAGATAATCCAGCAGGTATTTGTGATTCTGTGACTGCATTTGTGGGTCACATAATGAGAAGACAAGAACGAGAACATCTCTCTCTCACTGGTAAAATCAATGGAAGGAGGCCGAGGGGAAAACCTAGACAAAAATATGTGGATGGATTGGTGAGAATGACTGGAGGAAGAATGTCTGCAGCTCAGTTGCTGCAGAGAACCGGAAATAGAGAGGAGTGGCGAGCCATGATTGCCGACGTCCGTGGGGATATGGCACCTGGATGATGATGATGATGATGATGATGATGATTCCGTTTCATTACGTCAAAGTATGAAACAGATGAACAATTTCTTCAGCTGATACGATAGAATTATTATCATTCCAGTCATCTCGTGAAAGGGGAGTAAGACATAAATTCCTAACTGGAATTCCTTCGAGAAAGGACGATACTTTTCGATTTTTGCATATGGTTGGTGCGATCAGTCTTATTGAAGGAGACTAGTACTAATAATCAAAATGTTTTGCTATAATATTACTGGTATCAGGTTTTGATTTTTAAAAAAGTTTTTAAAGGTAAACCTTTAGAAACTTCTATTGTCTTGAAACTTGCACATTGGAACTATCGCGATAAAACTGTTAGGAAAGAAAATTAATATTCTTGAAAAGTTGAAGTCACACAAATTTTGTAAGTGCTATCTTAAGAGGATGGCTGCTGAGCCACACAAATTCAGTAATAAATGTTATTAGCTGTTGGAAATGCTTGCACTTGCCTGCTTACTATGCCGCGCATTAGAGTATATTTCGAGTAATATTAATGAAATCATCAAGCGTGAAATACTACCAGAGGAATGAATGCGTTGTATAGTCAATAAACTGGCGTGGAATAAAGACATTTTAGCAGGGGACTAATCATCTGCACTGTTGTTCATCTGCAGCCTTCGGGAATATCACATCAAAGCTCAGTTTGGGGGAAATTTTCACCGTTGGGAAACCGATTCTAGGAATCCAGGCTGTCCTCAACCGATTGTTATTATTATTTACTAAATCCTGCTCCTGTGTCGTTTGCTTGCTGTTGTAAAATTTACAATATATAACGTAAGGCCATTCTTTCCTTTGCGTGCTTTTGTAAAAAGACTTGAGTTACAATTGTTTTCATGTCAAAAGAAATTCATGCACATTCAATGAGGGTTAAAGCGTCTTGATAAAGAAGAGTAACGCAGCAGTCCTAAGTTTGGTTAATTTCTAATAGAAAACATTAAGTAAATTATTTTGGATTTCGAGGGAAATGCTAGAAATAATATAAACCAGATTGGTATATTTACAAATGTTTTGTGAAAGATGCTTTTTTTCGTATTATTTAAAATTTTGAATTTTTTTATAGATAGAAAAATTAAATTTAACTTTTAATTCAACCAAGTTATCAAAATGAAGTCATCAGAAAAAAAAATGTATTTTAACGGTTCGGCAACAGTAGTGTAAAGAACCTGAACTTTTTTGGTTGTTGAAAAAAGTAAAGGTAAAGTGCACCGATTTCAACGATTTCATTTACTCATTTATTCTGACATTTAAAGTAAAGAAATGTTCTTTTTTCCCAGGGAAAACTTAAACCTATGTTGATTCCGTGTGTCCCATAGATATCGATACACAATGTCATTTTCGATATTTACTACAAAAATTGCATTGTGTACAAGATGTAACAGATTGGTTTTTTGCACGTGAGAATAAATAGCATTTATAACTACAGGAAAAAAGAAACAAGCTTATAAGTCCATTTTATCCATGGGCAGATACGAAGTCCAGCAACCTTTCTTGTGTATATGATAAGGATGATCAACAGGAAGTGACTGAAAAATCTAATAGCTGGCAAACTGAAGCGAAGATAGCGTATAATGAATGGCCCATAAGGGTTTATTTGTTGTGAACAATTGCTGCCAGAGTTCATAACATATATGATCATTTTTGTTTTCCGAACATAAATCTTAGCACAGTGATTCTCTTATGGATGCATGGATTTTGCATTTTGAAGACTTAGATATGATGGGTACAGTTTATATGAAATGGCATCAGAATATTGCATATGAGGCTGTTTTAGATATGAGGGAAAGAGAAATAATCCTGAACTATTTTGATAAGCCTACACTCAAGCAACAAGAAGAGAGTGATGTTTCATAAATGAAATATACCTAGCCCTTGATGACGTCACCAGGTTAATTTCGTATGCTAGTGTCACTTTGAAATCAAGCGGATATAAAACAATCAACAGATTGGAGATCAGCAAAGGAAACAAATCTTTCGTTTGAAAACAATGGACTAACACAAGAGTTCTGCTATGCATAAAGAGGATGGAATACAAACAAGGGGTAAAGGTGGGATCTCGTCATTCTAGGTAAAGCTGCCTTTGCTTCGAGTCATAGATTTAGTATATCTGTATTTGCTTTGGTTTTTTAGTTTTCTGCATGGGAAAACTGTTGAGATAGGCTATTTGTCTGTCCATCCGCACTTTTTCTGTCCGCCCTCAGATCTCAAAAACTACTGAGTCTAGAGGGCTGCAAATTGTTATGTTGAGCATCCAACCATCAAACATGCAATCATCAAAGTTTTATTTTTATTTATAACCATGATCGTGCGTGTGACACTGCCAAATTGCAGCCATCTAAAGCCTCAGGCTGAGTTTTGATTTTATTGCGCTGAAGAAACTTTGGCGCATTTTAGTTTTCTGTAAAATAAAACTGTTACCCATCCACACTTTATTCTGTGCTTCTGAGATCTCAAAAACTACTGATCTAGAGGATAGGCCACCACCATTATTGTGGCCGATATAGGTTAAACCACCTGGTTAAAGTTTCTCATCATTATACCGAGGCCACCAAAAGATAGAGCTATATTCGGTGGGCTTTATTATACGCTGTAGCGGCTGTACAGAAAACTCGATTGCGCCGAAGAAACTTCGGCGCATTTTTACTTGTGTTTTTGGCTTGCCTTTCGTAACTCCTTCCAGGAAATGGAAGTCAACTACAGCAACGTTAAGTCGATGAATTTGAAATTGACTTCCTTTATCGGTTTCCATTCCTCTTTTCGTTTTCCAAGTGAAGGACTTGTTTTTCAAGTCTCTGAAAAAGATGGGTTTGAACATGCTTAACCCCGAGGGGGTTATGCCGTCAGTGCTCTGTTGTTTCAAAGTATGGGTTTGAACATGCTAAACCCGTGGGGGTTAGTGCCGTCAGTGCACCTCACGGGGTGCACTCTAGGCATTACTAAAGGTTCTTTGCAGTGTCCCTTCGGCCCCTAGCTGCAACCCCTTTCATTCCTTTTACTGTACCTCCGTTCATGTTATCTTTTTTTCCATCTTGCTATCCACCCTCTTCTAACGATTATTTCATAGTGCAACTGCGAGGTTTTCCTTCTATTACACCTTTCAAACCTACCTACTCTTAGTTTCCTTTCCAGCGCTGAATGGCCTCATAGGTCCCAGTGCTTGGCCTTTGGCCTAAACTCTATATTCCATTCCAACATGCTTAAGTCTAGGTTAGTCAACAGGAAAATTATAGAACATATTACAGTTTTGATTAGTCAAGAGGAAAATTTATATTACAGAATGTTTAAGCTAAAATTTCAAATATTTCTTTTTTAGGGAAAATAAAGTAGGAATGAAATTTATCGTTACTGGAGATAAATAAAAACAGCTTTAATGAACCATCTTTCATGATTCGGCAAGACAAATAATTTAGAGATTAATTTTTAAATATGTGTTTTATTACATTTTGTCTTAAACTCTTAGATATGTCAAGATTCACATGCTGGTATTGGCTCGCTTATTCATTCGTTCCCAAAGAGAAAATTTACAATTTTTGCTAATGTGATATATTTCAATATCCATGAAATTTTCATGGAATATAAATTGGACAAAATCTTATACATTTTTCATATGTCATATTCCACTTTCCAGTTTCATGAATGAAAACGAAATGTGCTTAAAAAAATTATAATAAAATTTAAACAAATGAAATTGTTGTTCTTGATAAAAATTTTGTAATCAATTTGTTTAATTATCTGCAAATCACTAAACATTCTGGAATGTTGTTCGACCATTGGAAGAAAATTGCAGGTTCTTTGAGGTTATGCCTACCTTAACTTCCGTAATTTCTCCCGAGACTCGTGCAAAGACTGTCATTATTCCCGAGACTCAGCATCTATGACTAATTAGGAATGCTTTTGGGTACATTAATTATCAGTTCATTTAATGTTGCAGTCCATGCAGCATAATGGTGTCATCGCAAATCTTGAAATTTATAATTGTTGTGGAGTTTGGAATTGTAGTTGTAAGCTGTGTGCTTAAATACCACCCATGTATTGGGGTTATATAGGTAATATACTGATGTAATAGGTCAGTAAGTGAAGATAAAAAATAAAATTGCTTTTTCGATAGAAAATTAACTATGTAAATCCTGTGTGTTTACAAATAATCTTGTATTTGCTTATTGGGTGTAAATTGAGCCCTCATTAAAATAGATCATAATTGAATTAAAGAAACAAGGGAATGTTAATTAGCATATTTTATGTAACTGAAATTAACGCCATGCAGAGGTAAATCCTTATAATTGAGGCAGTTGAAATATTATCTCCCGTTCCTAATCCTTTAATTAATAACGGCATATTCCCATACAATGAAACTATTTATCCACGAATTATCCATAAAATGGTAATTTGACTTTAATTATTTTTTCTCTACCTTTCTTAGAACGAGAGTAGAATTGTTTTTTCTCTACCTTTCTTAAAAGGAGAGAAGAATTATTTTTCTCTACCTTTCTTAAAAGGAGAGTAGAATTACTGCCATGTGTTGTTAGAAGAATAAATACTGAGATATTCACTTAAATCTATCAAAGCACAATTCATCCATCTCAGATCTTCCTTTGTGAAGAAGTCTTTTGGAAGGCCCACTCATTCTGCCTAAACTTCCGATACAAAGGAGTAGTTCGTGGTAGTTCCTAGCGGTTGCAAATGAAAGCCTCTGCAAATAGTAATGAATCTCTTTGAAAGCTCCGGGTGTAAACACAGTTCTTTCATCACCTGTAGACGTCAACAACTCGCAGCCACTCATGCCTTCCCTTGAGAGGGTAATCAGCCGTAGAGCAACTGATTATTCCTCGTTTCGGGAATACGATTTTTTGTCTGTTCATTTTCGTAGGGCTTTATTTGCCATAATTGGGAAGATATGTATGAAAAATGGGTTTGTAAATGGATTCTTATCGTCACCAAACACAGGAAACAGATAATCGTCATGATGGGTCTGTTTCGATTCCTCTGAACTCGGCCATATAAATCCTTCATGGCGGTGTCTTTATAAAAATTCTCGTTATAACTAACAGGCTTAGATCCCCGTGCCAAAGCTCAAATCAACTGGCGTTTTTTGATATGGAAGGTAACGGTGTATGCAAAAGATCTGTAAGCGATGCACATAGAGAACATTTCTTTCTCATATACTGCTTCGTTCGCTTGTTTCAGTGCCATTTTCGATGGGGCAAATATACGTGAAACCAAAAAGAATATTCCTTCTTGTGTTTAGGTGTATACGGGGATTTAATAGTTTACATATATGCCTGTAAGTGCACGCATCGCATGCATGTGCCGTTCATGTGCTTACGAGATGGGCTACAAAATATAAATGTTTTTATATGAACGAGGAAAGAATCAAGTTAGGTTTGAATAAGAAAAAGTCACTTATGTGAATCATATTAAGGGAAAAACTAATAGCAAATTCTCAGTTGCTATACAGACTTTCTATTCATATGTTAGATGATACAGTACCTTGGTCAGCCTATGGTGCGTATGTGGATAGCCACTGTAATTTGCATCTTTGAAGTATCTTGGTCATATACCACATTCTGCAAAAGAGACATAATTAGCCCATGGTAAGGAACGTTTATCTAATTGTAGAATTCTGTAATGGGTTGATGGGAAGGTAGTTGGATGTCAACATGAGGTTACACAATTAAATATGATTATCTAGAAAAGGATATCGGGAGCTGAAAAATGTTTGTAAGTGTGAAATAACCAATTACAGGTTTTATCTGAACTAATATATATATATATATATATATATATATATATATATATATATAATATATATATATATATATATATATATATATATATATATATATATATATATATATATAAAATTTTTATGGCTAAAGGATTATTTATCAGTTTTTCTATTTAATTTTTCTGTTTTCATGAATTCTACTTCTTTCTTATTTGTCGGAAAAACAAACCCCAGCTTCTCGATTCTTCCATTTACACGACAACTGTTTCTCATCATTTGCCGATAAATAATCAGCTAGCCCTAAAAAAAAAATGATATTGCATACAAGAAAACCTTTTTTTTGGGGGCAAAAGCATGTAATATAATATATATATATATATATATAATAAAACTAGATATATATATATATATAGTTATATATAAATATAAATGATATATAATCAGCTATGTATGTAATGTATATTGCATATATATAACCTTCCCAAGTATATATATATATATATATATATATATATATATATATATATATATATATATAATTTCTATTGAAAGGTAAAATGGCATTGTTTGCAGAGACTATAATTTTATTCCGACTTTGAATCAGTCTATACTTCTTTTTCACTTCAGGCAAGCTTCTCTGGAATGAATAAGGATTATTCACGCTTGCTTCCTTTTTACTTTTTATAGTCGACGGACCGTTCCCTTACATATTGACAGAAGCAGTTTGTATTACAACATGCCTTCTTAACAGCTAAGTAGATCTAAGGATTAGCTGTTAAGTCCGCATGTTGTAATAAAAACTGTTTATGTCAATATGTAATTCAGTCTTGAAGACGCCGCTAAATGGCGAGGAAATGGTCCGTCACCTATAAAAAGTAAACGGAAGCAAATGTGGATAATCTTTCTTTATTCCTGAAAAGCTTACCTGAA